>NC_062544.1:245823189-246126219 GCF_016906955.1 Phacochoerus africanus | reverse complement strand
TATAGACCAAATTGTGGAATAAAATAGGTATCTGTAAGTTTTATATAAATGCCCTTGTGGATCTTACAACTAGTATTATTGGACAAAAAGCTAGATGTAAGTAGGGATGATAGGCTAAAGGAGAGGTTATAGCTATTGAAATGGACACACTGGTTTTTTATGGAGAAGAATGAAGAGCAACAATCCTGGCATCTGAGGAAGCAACACCTCAGATGACAGGAACAATGGGGAAGGGAAGAAATTTAAGGATCATTCTCTTTCAGAACCTCCTGTGGAATCTTCTACATGAAAGAAAATGTCCCAGCACAACTCTTAAAAACTGAAATTTAATGTCTTAAAGCCAAATGAATTCCTAGTCAGCCATCATCCCATTCCAGTTGAGCCTAACTGTGATTTGAATGCCATTTCTCTTAATGTCTTCAAGTTACCTATCTGAAAAGGCCCTGGATAGAACTAACTCCCCAAATACCTCTAATATCTTGTCCCACCATGATTCCCAGTCATTCTGTTGGGTAGAGGAATGTCAACCAGTTGGTAGTATGGAAAAAGTGATAGTCCCTTTAATAAAAAAGGAATAGAGTTGATTATTCAAACTGAACTTAGAACACTACAGCTAACAATCCAGCCAGGTGGCTACACTGGAAGCACTCTCAATCTGTGACCTCAACAGATGAAGGTTCTATCTGAGGAGCACCATTGACTATAAACAACACTTTCTTTCTAGGCACACCTTCAGGATAGTATTTTTATGAGGAAGCCAGTCTTTAACGTGGCTTTCTTCAAAACCATGGCTGTTTGCACCTCAGTGATGATCAGAAGAGAGCTTCAGTGTTTAAAGAAACACCACTGCAGGCCTGGAAGGCATTCAGGTCAGCCTGAACTCACTGACCAGGATTGATACAAAGGTGAGACTTGGCCCAGATTTCTTCCCTTGCAGAACAAAGTGGAAACTGGGCAATCTCTAATACATCTTTCTGCACCTGGCTTAATTCTTTGATCCAAGTGGAGAGGTCAATCCGGAAACTTAAGAAGAAACCATCTGGCCTTTTAAGGGGCATCCTAATGGTTCATGGAGGCATGGCATGGTTGAGGTAAATACTGCATATTACCCTCATCTTCTGTGTGGAGTCTTACTGGGAATAGCCTTAACCAAATGCTGTATGAGACAAACCAAACAGATACAGACCCAGTTTCTATCGTTTAGATTAACTAGAGTATTGTATTCTTGGAAATATACGCCATAGCAAAGACAACGCAGGAACAAGGGACTGCAATTATTTGGAGACAATTCCCCACGGATATCTCGTGTTTCTGTAATTCTGTAAGGCCACTAACTACCACTAACTACACTTTTTCTCTGAATTCTTTTCAAGGATGTCTGCACAGCAAATAGCCTGTCTGATAGACATAATGTGACTTCCTCCAGGACAGAGTAAACAAACAATTCTCACTATCTCACCTTCAATTGAAAAAAAAGTACATATTTTTTTACTTAATTTGCAAAGTAATTTAGACAAGAAGGCCTTCATTTGATTGGTGCAATTAAAGAAATTAAAAATTTTCAATCAAAATATTAAGATACTAAGTAGGAATTATTTATAAAAATGCTTATTTATTTTTTTTAAAAAATTCAATGAATTTTATTTATAGTTGTACAACCATCATCACAACCCAATTTTACAACATTTCCATCCCAAACCCCCGGCTCCCCCAAGCTGTCTCCTTTGGTAACCATGAGTTTTCATTTTTTTTTTTTAGAAGTTATCATTAAAGTAGATTATAGTTCTTAGCCTACTGCTTTGTCAGCAAAGCTATACAAAATACATGTCTATAATGAACCATTCATACGATTTCAGAAATGCTAGAAAAGGAAATACTATAAGCAGCATCCAATTCCATGGCAGTTCTATTGAACATCCTATGTGCTGTAGATTTTTGCATTATGTGCAAACATGTGATCATTTAAATTGTTCTATGTATATGCCTGGTTTGAGAGTATGAACACACAAGTATACAATATGAGTAATTAAAGAATGTTATGCTTTAAGATCACTCAAGAAATTATTCATAAAGCTTTTGTAATCTTGATCTCTTCTACAACTGCCAGTTGAAAATGTACTTCATCGTCTCCGAAATGGATAGCAGGAATATATTCTCTGGGACATTTAAGTATAAAGCCCCAAAGGGGACATAGGCCTTGGGAACAGCTGTTTTTTGGGCTTGACTTCTTGTAAATATTAAATCTAATTTTTCCCAATTACAGCCAGCACATATGGATGTAATACTAGCAGGGACCTCTCATTTAAAAACATCAATATAGTTAACATATTTGGGTTCATTTAAAGTTTATAGTCAGAACAACATAAAGACAAGGATTCAAACTTACAGTGTCTGCTAGTTGGCAAACATCCAAGTAATAAGATAATTCAGTTGGTTGCTGTTTTTGTCTCAAACAAGTTTTATAATTGATTCTTACTGTTACACAATAGAGTCAGAAATATTCCAAAAATAATATTTAAGGAATATCTTAAAACACAGAAATAAGATATCATTGTATATTCTTATGAAAAAAAGGATTTTCATTTTTTGTTTTGGGGTTTTTTTGTTGTTTTTTTAGGCCTGCATCTGTGGCATATGGATGTTCCCTGGCTAGAGGTCAAATCAGAGGTGCAGCTGCCAGCCTACACCACAGCCACAACAACGCAGGATCTGAGCCACGTCTGTGACCTATACCACAGCTCATGGTAACGCCAGATCCCTAACCCACTGAGCGGAGGCCAGGGATTGAACCCTCAACCTCATGGTTCCTAGTTGGATTCATTTCTGCTGCACCATGATGGGAACTTCAAAAAAAAAGGTTATTTTAAATAAATCATTGTAAAACTATTTCACTTTTCACAGACTTACTAAATTTACATATGGAAAAATAATTATATTTAAAAATCATAATCCTTAAGTTTGGTATTAGTCATAAAGTTCTGAAGGATTATTTTGCCATTATATTATAATTGAGGGTCCTTTTTTCCAATGAAACTCATGAATTTTAAAGCATAGATTATTTGTCACCAGATGTATATATGTCTGCAATAGATTTCTAAGGTAAAACTCAAATTCACTTGATTAATGGACATCTGTTTATGAAGTCAAGAGTTCAAATACGCCATCATTTTTAACCTGTTTATATGTAGGTCTAATGGTTTGTTGATCTTTCTATAAGTAAAAAATAAAAAGAGGATAAAAGGGAGGGAGGGAGGGATAAAGGGAAGTAGGGAGGGAGGAGAGGAAAAGAGAGAAGCAAGGGAGGGAGGGGGAGAGGGAAGGAAGGAAGGGAGGGAGGAAGGAAGAATGGAAGGGGGAAAGGAAAGAAAATAGAAAAGAGCAAAGTTAAAGAAATATAAAAATGCTATATGCAGTCATTCACCAATTAGGACATATTATTTGATATTTACTCTTTCAGTTCACTAAATGATACCTAGAATCAGACTGTGAAAATAACCTACCTTCCATCAAAAAGCAGTATACTTAAGCAGAAGTGTTTAACTTTATGTTTAATTACCCATGTCCCATCTCTAAATGGCATGAAAGTTCAGATGTGTGGATAATAAAGGGAAAAGATTTCCCAAACGAGAACATGGAGAGGACTTGAATATGTTCCAAAGAACTATTGCCCATGAAACTTGAATGTCTAACTCAAATTCACTGCTACCATTAAAGACTAAGTTATAGTATCTATGATCCTGATTTTGACCTTCAGACATGCAGGAAAGAAAACAGTCTGTCTACTCCTTGAAAGAAAACATTTCTTCCTCTCATCTGTAATGTCAGAGGAATTCTGTACCCCTTTTGTAGCTCTTATCATTTCCTGCTGTCATTATAGTTATTTACAATATCTCCCCTCTATCTGTAGCCATCACCATACTGCCACACATAGGCCTTGCACAGAAATGTTTATGCAAGGACAATGAAGGAACGGAAAAAAGAATGACTCTTTTATACATTGGACCCTTTGTAGGTGGGCCAGGATTGTCAATACCAGGAGCCTAGTCCAGAACTCAATTTTCCCTAAAATCTGGGCATAATTCTGAATGTCATGATCATTCACCACTGTTAACTAGAAGCTTCAGGTCAGTAGTTAAGAGAATAAGCCCTATAGCCTATTTCTATTTGTGTAATCTTTTGCAAGTTACTGAGTTCTGTGCCTTAGTATCCTTACTACATGATTTTTATGAGATTTAAATAAGTGAATCCATAGAAGGCACTTAGAACATTGCCTGAAACATGGAAAATATTGATATTATATCAGTCATCACACTAACAGTATTATCATTTTGTAATTTCTATACCAAGCACAGACTGATTAGGTACACAAAGTTGAAAAGTACTCACAGGCTTTTTCTCTTTTCATAAAAGGAGATAAACTTTCCCCAGAACATAGGAAAGACTTGGGGTTTGGGGGCTTGTTTGGGTTTTTTGTTTTGGGGGTTTTTTTGGTAAATTCAGCTTCTGGGGTATAACTGACAAATAAAAGTGTAAGATATTTCAAGTTCATATCATGGTACTTAAACATTGTGGAAAGATTCCTTCCATCTCATTAATTTACATATCCATCACCTTACAAATATACCTTTTATGTGTGTGTGAAAGGATTTAAGTTTTATTCTCTCAGCAAATTTCAATTATACAATACAGGGTTATCAACTATAGTTATTACATCTTATACTAGATTCTCCAGACTCAATTTCATGTGACCTAAAAGAGCCCAGGAAAGGGGAGGCTTGACTACACTTTTCCCAAGCAGACAAATGTCTTTGCCTAAACTTCCTAAAACTGACCAGTTACACTGAGCTCCAAAATCTCCCTGGACAACATTTCCAGGCACCATTTCCCCCCTGTCTAGGTCTGATGATACATCACAATTAGTAACCACTATCTCCATTTAATGAGAAAAGTAGATTTCTCACAAGTTTTTGTAACCTATCTCACTCTATGAAGTTGATTAGGGCAAGTTTCAGGTCTGAAAATAGTTTTCATCATTTATTACTCAGCATGAATTCATGCATATGCTTTCCTTCCAGAAGCAAGCTTGAAAAGACTGTGATTCACAACATTTGATTAATTAAATCCTCGATTAATACACCCCTGGCAGTGGCATTCTAATGGATATTTATACATGGATATTTATCTCCAGTCTTACGTTTTGACCTTTAATGGACCACCTCCCAAAAAAATATCCACTCTCTGATGGCCATTATAGGTATATCACACCCTGCAACTTGACCAGACTATCATTCCTGACATACCCTGCCAGAGAACCAGAAAAGGTTCAGTCTTGAGAAGTGAGGGACTGATCTATGATGTATTCAAGAAATAAACAGCTCTACTACATTAAAACCGCACCCAGAATTACATGGAACTTGTAATGACAGTATATTTAAGAGAAATTAACTCAAGATATGTAAATTGATTGAATGCTGTATTGTACTGCAGTCGTTAGAATTTCCCCCCTCTGAATCTTATATTGACATTCATACTATTTTAATAAGAATGCTTAATGAGTCTCATATTAAGGGAAGGGATTCTATTAAGTGAAAGTAACCGCATATGCATCGAAGCAAATGCCAAGTAGAACAAGAAACAGATTTTAAATGGAAGTTAAAATTCATACAAGTAATGAGTGATAATAATACCTCATAGTTGTATAATTCTTTTCATTAACACATATCCTGTCTCATTCAGTCTTCATAAAACTCTTAGGTAAAGAAAGATATTTATCTAGAGTTTAGGTTTGACATCCTATGGGTTTCTATTGCTGTCTGACAATGTTCTCTTATGAGTTAATTTTATCAGAGTAACATTTAAGAATAAACCATTGGGATTAAACTAGTCATTTTTAAATGTTCTAGGGAAGTCAGTTGTAGCTAAAGAACATTACATTCCCTCCTTTTTCATCCTTTTAAAAACATGAGTAATTTGCATGACAGACCAGGTGGTCAATTTGCATAGATAAGACCCAAGAAAATGTGTGCCACAGGATGAAGTTTGGGGGGCAGGGAAGGGGAATGTGGAAAGAATAATGTAGCGTGCGCTTTTTTTTTTAAATCTTTGGTTTGCTAGCTTAAGCAATCTGAATGGATCAGTGCAGACCAAAAATCTCTTTGTTCATTTTCTGAAACTTTGGCCATTTTTCACATGAAATATACATTTCTATTTCAAGAAACAATGAAGTAAATACTACTAGAATAAAACAATTAGAAATAGAAAGTTGAATGAAGAAATATAACATGGCTAAAATTAGTTTTAAGTAATCAGAAATTTTATTTTCTTGATAGAGCATATTTATTTTATCCTTTTATTTAAAACATACTATAATACTAAAATGCGGCCAAGGCTTCAAGCTCCCCTTGTGGCTCAGTGGTAATGAACCCAACTAGTATCCACGAGGATGAGGGTTTGATCCCTGGCCTCGCTCAGTGGGTTAAGGATCCAGTGTTGCGGTTAGCTGAGGTGTAGGTCACAGACGCAGCTTGGATCCCACATTGCTGTTGCTGTGGCATAGGCCAGTCGCTACAACTCCGATTCGAACCCTAGCCCGGGAACATTCATGTGCCTCAAGTGTGGCCCTAAAAATGAAAAATAAATAAATATTTATCCATTGCAGAAACAATACTGATTACTTGCATCAAAAGTTGATAGTAATGATGATTACTTAAAGCTTCTTAAAATCAAGCTAGTACAGTTGTTCCACCATCATAAAACTGACGTTAGGAAATGAGATGTAAATTCTTCTTGTGTCAGACTTGCTAGATTAAAGGAGAAATAAGTGCTATCATTTGTAGGGTTGACTCTGGTAAGTGACAGAACAGAACTTCCACTACTACAAAACACCCCCCCTTTCCACTTAAAATGGCAGTCAGTAAGAATGGGAAGTGCTTGTGGAAAATGAGGCTATTACAGTAATTAACTTTCACATTATGAAAGAGAGGTCCCTGGTTATTCATGATAGGCATGGAGAGTAAGGCTGATCTCCCTGAATACAGGACAATTATAGAATTACTCTAAATACAGAATAACAAGAATTTTTCATTGATCTCCCTGACACCCCAGGAGACAATACACAGGAGATGCACGCAAGTTCTCTGGAGGGAAGGAAAAAGACCACATCAACGTGCAATGGGAGAGAGTCTCAGATGTGAAACTCCAAGAAAGAAATTCTCCATCACAAAGCATGGGCAATGGAAGGTTATTTAAGTAATGTTTGATGTTCCATTTTTAAGTTGTTTCCTTTTTATATTTGTAATTAAACCCCAGCATTCGTAACTATCTACTTAAAATCTCCTACATGAAGGAAAAAAAACTGTTAGGTGTGCACTGAAGAATGAAGACATACATAAAAAGTGAAGAGACTGCTCAACCCAATCAAGAAGAAAGACAGGAGCAAGAACACGGAATGAAGAGAAGGGCAACACTGTCTCTTTTTTCTACAGTGGAAACCCTTTGAAATCCTGTTAATGTACTGGAATTCCCATAGTTAGGTGGGATGGAAATTCAAGTTCTGTTTTGTTTCCAATATTGAAACATAACACTGTATGTTAAAAAAGAGAGTTGGAAAGTTGGAAAATAGTCCATTACATAAGTAACTTATTTAAATGCAGACATTATTTATGTAAGGTTCATTTAAAGTGTTATGGTATTTAATAAACTGGTATAACATAGGCTCTTTCCTATTGCTAAGTTATTTCCTTTACTTGTGTGGCGACCCACTGTGTTAGAAAAGCTGGACAATCTCTGGCCCATGAGTGGAGAGCAACACAGCCTAGTTAACCATCCTCTGTGATGGAGTTTCCCTGAGGTCAGGGAATTTTATCTTTTTTCCATACTTTATCCCCAGTACCTTGCAAATATTTAATAAATGAAAATTTGTACTTCTCTCCAGCTCATTATTTAAAATCTTTCACATAAAAAAAAAACCCTGTGTTAACAGGGCCTAAAGGAATGAAAGTACACATAAAGAGAGTGATTTATTCAAAGGTACAAATAATAAATCCTGAAAATGTATTCTAAAATGAGGAATGAGGATTTTTTTTTTTTTTTGGCTGCCCCAGGGCACGTGGAAATCCCTGGGCCAGGGATCAAAGCCGAACCACAGCTGTATAAAATGAGGACTCTTTACATTAGATTTTAAGGACTTTTTGTTCTGATAGGAAATTATACAGAATAGCTGTTTTAACTTTTTTTAAAAAAAGCTTTCATCTGAAACTGCAAATTTTTTTTCCAGTAAATCATTCTCCAGATTAATGTCATTTTGAGTATTAACAATGTTGATTAAAGTGGAACACTATTGTTTGGGAGTTTTAAGAATAATTTTGATGTAATGATTATTTCACTGTCAATACAGTATCACTATATTTCCTATGTGCATATACAATTATTCTCCAAATGTCACAGATTTGAACACTTAATTGAAAAACAAAATTGCTGTTTAAAATGTTAAAAATACTTTGCTGTCTAATCAAATAGCCTCAATATATACATCAATCTGTATAGTGACTTCTACTGACTCATGCCCACCTGTACCTCTATATTTGAAAAGTGTCTTAAGAACATACGCATGGCCCCTGTAGCAATAGATCTCTTTGCTAATATTACATCTCATGTTATAATCTGAAAAAAAAAAGAGAACAGAGTAACAGCCCTACAGTGAAAACAATGTAAGCTTTAATACTAACTATAACAAATGTAAATTTTAATTCACTATTTCAAAAGTAGCTAAAAGATATTTAACTAGTTATACAAGACAAAATAACATAACTTTGAATTAGAAAAAAAATTAAAAATGAGGTGGAACTTTGGAGAGAATTAAAAATAAAGCAATCATTCTGAAATGAAAACTAAGCTAAGAAGAATAAAAGAGCAATAATATAACAGATAATGTCTTAATATAAACAGAAGATCAAAGGAAATGAAAAGATAAATAGAATGAAGAGAAAGTGATGATTATAGAAGAGAAGATTCAAAAGATAATAGGAAATCCTGAAGAAGAAAAGGTACAGGACAAATACTAAAAATTATATTCCAAGAAAACTTTTCAGAAACTTAAATAAAAATACATTTGTAACTACATATCAAAAGAGTGCACCTCATACCTGAGACTATCGGATATCAAACAAGATATATCCTAGTAAAATTACTGGGCTTTTAAAAAAAAAAAAAAGTCTTCAGGAATTAAGGTAAAAAGAGCAATCAACAAATGAGTGGCTAACAAAGGAAAGATGATTTTGGTTATCATCAGACTTTCTGACGCAATGCTTTATGCCAGAAGAAATGGAGTAACAAACATATTCATGCTAGTCAAGGAAAAGAAATGTGAATGGAGGATTGTACATCCAACAAAACCAACTTTCAAATATAAATTTATCTGATATCAGCATGCAAAATTTCAAGGAATAATGTTCCTTTGAGCCCTTTCTGAGGAATCTACTAGAAAATAGTTCCAAACAACCAAGATGCCTGGAGAGATACTGATATAAAGACTGATGGTGAATATTTAATATATAGCTTCATACAGAAATATGACTAGTTAAAAGGCAGTAAGTGCAATATGTAATTGCTATTGCTCTTTTATATGTAAGTATAGTATCACTATAAAAATGGGGAAATGAGGGAAACAAATACAAAAAATATTTTTAGCTATTTTCAGTCAGTTTACCCCACAGTGTTATTAACATCAGTATTATTATTCAAAAAATTATACATAAAATGGTGGGCAAACTGAGTGATTCAAATTCTATCATCCTCTTTGGATGAGGTCCTTAAGATTAATAATACTGAGGAGTTCCCATCGTGGTGCAGTGGTTAACGAATCCGACTAGGAACCATGAGGTTGTGGGTTCAATCCCTGCCCTTGCTCAGTGGGTTAAGGATCCGGCGTTGCCGTGAGCTGTGGTGTAGGTCGCAGACGCGGCTCGGATCCTGCGTTGCTGTGGCTCTGGCGTAGGCTGGCAGCTACAGCTCCGATCAGACCCCTAGCTTGGGACCCTCCATATGCTGCGGGAGCAGCCCAAGAAATGGCAAAAAGACAAAAAAAGAAAAAGATTAATAATACTGAATAAAAAAGAAAGAAGAAGAAGAAAAAAAAAAAGAACATTCAGTTTAGGAAGCTGGAAACAAACAAAATTTTTTTGGTCTTTTCAGGGCCGCACCCGCAGCATATGGAGGTTCCCAGGCTAGGGGTCGAATCAGAGCAGTAGCTGCTGGCCTACACCACAGCTGGAGCAACTCAAGATCTGAGTTGCATCTATGACCTACACCATAGCTCATGGAAAAGCCAGATCCTTAACCCACTGAGCAAAGCCAGGGATCGAACCTTCATCCTTATGGATGCTGGTCAAATTCACATCCACTGAGCCACAAGGGGAATTCCCAAAGAAACAAATTTTAAGAAAACCAATATAGGAATTCCCGTCGTGGCACAGTGGTTAACGAATCCGACTAGGAACCATGAGGTTGTAGGTTCAATCCCTGCCCTTGCTCAGTGGGTTAACAATCTGGCATTGCCGTGAGCTGTGGTGTAGGTCGCAGATGCAGCTCAGATCCCATGTTACTGTGGCTCTGGCATAGGCTGGCAGTTACAGCTCTGATTCGACCCCTAGCCTGGGAACCTCTATATGCCGCGGCAGTGGCCCAAGAAATGGCAAAAAGACCAAAAAAAAAAAAAAAGAAAAGAAAAGAAAGCCAATATAAATTATCCTTGGCAAATTTTCGAGAAGTTTCACTTTCCTTCCTCATCTTGGGTTTACTCTACTTTTTTTTTTTTTTGCAGGGGGTGGGGTTTACTCTACTTTTGAAAAGACTAAAACTATGTCTTATTAGTTCTTAAAGCAATCCTGTAAAAATAGTTATTATTATCTCTATTTTTTAGAAAGAAAAAAATGAAGCCTCCTCCAAGACATTAAAGTATTTGCAAAAAATCACAGCTACTAAGATGAGATATGGCTTAAATCCAATTATGTGGAGTTCCCACTGTAGCTCAGTGGTAACGAGCCCGACCAGTATCCATGAGGATGCAGGTTTGATCCGTGGCCTTACTCAGTGGGTTAAGGATCTGGCGTTGCCATGAGCTATGGTGTAGGTCACAGATGCAGCTTGAATCTGGCATTGCTGTGGTTGTGGCACAGGCCAGCAGCTATAGCTCTGACTTCACCCCTAGCCAGGGAACTTCCATATGCTACAGGTGCAGTTCTAAAAAAAATAAATAAATAAAATATGCTACGATGCAAAATGCATGGGAAAAAGCTCACGTCTTAAGTATACAGTGCCATGAATTCATGAATTCTACATATACATCCATGTAATTACTGATAGACTATTACATTATTTTCAGCATCCGATATGCTCCCCCACACCCCGTCATAGTCAATATCCTCCCCAAAACTAATCTAACATATCAAAAAAGATATGGTTTCACTATTCATGGAACTTTATAAAAATATGATTATACAGTATGTTCTCTTCTTTGTCTGGCTCATTTTGTTCCACCTTGTGGCTCTGAGATTTAATCCACACAGCTGTATCTGTGGAAACGAATCCATGTAGTTATTGTAGTTTGTTCTTTTCCACTGATGTACCCTTCTGCGTGAATATGCCCCAATATCATTTTCTGATGATAGAGATTCTAGTTGTTTCAGTTTGAGGCTGTTATGAATAAAACTTTAATAAACATTCTTTGTATTTATTATGATGACCATAAGCACTTACTTTTCTTGGGGATGTTTCCATGACAAGAGTACAGGGATGTGCTTAGCTATAGGTGAGACTGTTTGGCCCAAATTACTTCACCCTCTTTAAGGCATTTGCCTTGCTTCCCACTGCAGGAAAACTTCAAGGCAAGAAAGAAAGGCCTTGCTGCACTTTTTGCTGACTGCTTTTCCAGCCTGATCTATTGCCACTAATGGCATTACACCTTACTCACTGGAGACACAGAACTGCTTAAATATCACGCATGCTGTTACCACACTCACCTTACAGATTATGCTGAACCTTCTGCCTAGAGAGGTGGTTTTTCTCCCCACCCCCCCAGTATTTACTTTGTTACATCCTAATCATCTCTGAAGATGCAGTTGCATTTCTGACTCCTCCACCAGACTTCCAGCTCTTTCCAAGTTTTCTTCCATTCATCTTTATGTTCCTAATCTCTGGCACCACATCTGACATATTCTTAACTAAGTGAACAAATGAATTTAGGAAGCATGCAGAATTAAAGAATTAGATATAAAGACAGCTTGCCTAAAATAACAAATCTCTTCTACCAGCTCCCTCCCCCAGTTCTGTCCCTCACAGTGCGATGCATCTCTGAATACAAAAGAAAATTAGAGTAAATTTAAATACAATAAATCTCTAAAATTAATGTAGGAGACCTATATATTCAAAGATTATGATCATTAATTTTGTACACTAATGCAAAATTTTAAAAATTACTCTGTACAACTACACCCATGATCTTAATAATTTCAATATGATGTCCCAAATGGAACTTCTACAAGTATATAAATATTATATTTTTGTAATTCAAGCATTAGGTTTACTACACATACATAAAAATTGATCTGGAATCAGACTATACATCTGGAAACATTTTGTAAACTGGATTAGAACCTCATGAGAAATCAAAATGCATTACAGACTTAGTCTAAAATTTTAGCTTAATTAGACTTCCCATACCCTCTAAGAAGCAATGCTTTAAGATTGGATTGTCATCAAAGGCATATGGTTAACCAAATGTGTGAAGAAATACAAGGTTTCAGAATAAAACATTAGCAATGTATGTGCAAATGAAAGTGTGGTATGTAACTGTACCAAAGGAGACATATACTTTAAATAGTTGCCACTCCTCCTCATCACAGAACTAGTTTCAGTTTTATGGAGAGGTCCAACTGCATTTAGTTTGGGAGCTCAAGAGATAAAACCTTTTAATAGCTGAAAAGAACAATTTTTGATGTGTTAAATCTCTAGTCTTTGCATGGTAATTTCTACTCTTAAGGTTCAAGGGAAAAATCTTTATCTCCCCTTCTCTATGTAGTCTATGGAAGATGTTTTATTTTTTCACTGGTTGCAACTGTTGCTGCAAGAAAAAAAAAAAAGGCCTGCAGTTCCCCTGGTGGCTCAGCGGAAATGAATCTGACTATTATCCATGAGGACTCAGGTTCAATCCCTGGCCTCATTCAGTGGGTTAAGGATCCAACATTGCCACAAGCAGCTGGTACAGGCCTCAGATGCAGCTTGGATGTGGTGTTGCTGTGACTGTGGCACAGGCCTCAGCCACAGCTCTGATTCATCCCCTGGCTAGGAACTTCCATATGCCACAGTAGCAACTGTAAAAAGAAAGAAAAATCTAACCAAGAAAAAAAGGCCTGATGTTGGGGTACAACATTTCACCAGCTCATATTTAACATACAATTCCATATATTAGTCCAAGTATCAAGATGAAAAGCTCTGCTATTATTAATTATGATTAAATATTTTCTAGGAATCAGATACTATAATATTATCTATTATTATTATAACATTATGTGTTTTTTATCTGATAAGTCTGAAATATTAAAAAGTCACATAGATGTATTCATAGAGTGACTTGAAAAGAAATTTTGCTTTCAAATGTCTAAATGATCAAGTTATTGAATTTAGGGAAATATAGACTGATGACAGAGTTTACTAACAGCTCCGAAACTTTCAGGCATTTCTTAATGTTTTATTACTTTTTAATCCTTTCTCATTTTAAACACCTTTTCTTGTATGTTTTATTATTAAACTAGTTCACTGGGGAAAATTTAAAAATACAGAAAATCTAAAAAACCTGGGAAAAGTTCATCTCTAATCCCATCCGGAGAAAATCATAGATAACTGTCCTTTTCTAAGAAGGAAGGAAGTTGTCACTATAATATGAACATGGCCAACCAGTTCTTGAGAATTCTTGACTTTATGAAGAAAACAGACAAGACTGAACTTCTCCCAAGAACATCTGAGCAATTCTTGGTTGGGTGTCTCTTAAAACAACTGTACTTTAACCAATTGCAAATGAAAACTCTAGGGGTCTGAAAACTCTAGGATCATATGAGCTACATGGAATATGGAAGTAATTAAACCCAGGAAATGGTAACAAAAATAACAATAGAATAACCACAAGATAGAAAAAGCTCACAAAGATTTTTCAGGAAAGAGTCAGTGAATAAGTGTATTCCCTAAACATCACCAATATTGGTGAAAACTTCTCTCCTTGGACAAATACCTTCAGTAGAAAAAAAACTGAGTAATTTCTTGGGGACATTCCAAACCTTGACCTGAAGTTCTGAACATTATAAGAAAACTATAGGGCTAGAAAACTATATGTGGGCAAAGAAGAAAAATAAAAGCTGCTAATTCCAGTCCTTATTTTGTTTCACCTTACTGCCTCCCTTATCCAGGGTTTGGGGAAGAGAAAGGAAGAAAAGGGGAAAGAATGGAAGGAGAAGGAAGGGACGAGGGGAGGAGTGAGATAGGGAAAGAGAGAAAGTAAGAGGGAATAAATTGGACAGTAGGCAGAAAAACTTTCAGAAAGTTTCTCCTGGATTCTTCCTGAAGAATTGCATAAATTACAAGGAAGAATGCACTAGATGAACAAACAAAAATAAGCAACCATAACAAAACCTGCAAAAAAAAAAAAAAAGAGACTACAGATTGTTCCTGTGTTGGCTTAGGAAAATAATCACTTGCTACATGGCTACAGAAGCCATATGCTGATAATAGCCTAGGCCACCAACATCCATTTAAACTAAAGACATACAACCTATAACCCAGCAGCCCTGGCCCTTTGTATATGTCAAAGAGTACTTCACATACACCCATAGGGATGATGCAGTTTTGTATGTGAAACAGAAGGCTGCAGACATTACAAGTGACACCACTGAGGAAGTGGGTAGGTAACAACTCATCTACACACAGTATGGTCACTACATTACACAGAGCTACAAGAAGTCTTAAACATACTTAAAAGTAAAAACGGTAAGATCAAAAAATAAGAGTGAGGAGTTCCCGTTGTGGCTCAGTGGGTTAAGAACCCAACACAGTATCCACGAGGATGCGGGTTCAATCCTTGGCCTTGTTCAGGGGGTTACGGATCCAGCGTTGCTACAAGCTAGAGTGTAGGTCACAGACAAGGCTCAGATCAAGCATTGCTGTGGCTATAGTACAGGCCTGAAGCTGCAGCTCTTAGATTCAACCCCTGGCCTGGGAACTTTCATACACCACAGGTGCAGCCCTAAAAAAAATTAAGTTGTTTGAACAAAATAAAAAAATGGAAAATATTTTATCAAAGAAAATATGAATATTATTGGCCTGGGAACTTTCATGTCGTGGGTGCAGCCCTAAAAAGACAAAAAAAGGAAAGAAAGAAATGCATCAATAAATAAAACAGGAGGCGTTCCCATTGTGGCTCAGTGGAAACAAATCTGACTAGGAACCAGGAGGCTGCAGGTTCAATCCCTGGCCTCGCTCAGTGGGTTAAGGATCTGACCATTGCCGTGAACTGTGGTATAGGTCGCCGACATGGCTCGGATATGGCGCTGCTGTGGCTCTGGTGTAGGCCGGCAGCTGTAGCTCCGATTAGACCCCTAGCCTGGGAACCTCCATATGCCACAGGTGTGGCCCTAAAAAGCAATAAATAAATAAATAAATGTGACGGACCTTGTTTTGAGCATGTCCTATATATACTAAGGAATGATTAACTTAAGTTTTTGTATAATTTTCTTATAAGAAGAAAATAAAGTATAGGATAAAAAGATTTTTAAAAGAACATGAAGAGAGGAGACAAAAATAAAATACAGAGCAGGGGTGGTGTTCTTCCCTTTCTGCCCTCATTGAAGGACACAGATTTCATCCTTTTGAGAGACCAAGTGTAATGCCACACTTCTCTCTGGCCTCAAGGACTCAAGGAAATGAGATTTGCTTCATTTGAATAAGAATATCCTATGTAGTCAATTTCCAAACTGGTAATTATAAATTATAATAAATACAATGATGATGGTTACTTTTTTCTTCTTTGTCCTTTTCTTTTTTTTTTTCCAGGGCACAAGTATCATCACACAACTATAATAATCAGAATTTTTAAGGGTTCAAAATAAGAAAATACATTTGCGGAGTTCCTGTCGTGGCGCAGTGGTTAACGAATCCGACTAGGAACCATGAGGTTGCGGGTTCGGTCCCTGCCCTTGCTCAGTGGGTTAACGATCCGGCGTTGCCGTGAGCTGTGGTGTAGGTCGCAGACGCGGCTCGGATCCCACGTTGCTGTGGCTCTGGTGTAGGCCAGTGGCTACAGCTCCGATTCGACCCCTAGCCTGGGAATCTCCATGTGCCCGCGGGAGCAGCCCAAAGAAATAGCAAAAAAAAAAAAAAATACATTTGTTTGAACTATCCAGTCATTCATTCCTTGAACAAACATATATATATAAATATATATATATTCCACAGAAACAAAAGGAGAAAATAATATACAGCAATAAATTAACATGAAACTGTAGAATATAGATCATTACCATTAATAAAGTAATTTAAATTTTAAATTTTAAATTATTATTCTTAATTCACTAGGCCATGTACATAGAATTTACACAGTTTATATCATAATCATATTTCAATGCAACATTATAACCAGACCAAAACCAGCCTTCACAACTTATCTTGTAATTTCTTTCAATGTATATAATGCATATCAAGAATCTGCAGTAGAGAAATCCATTTGGAAAATAATCTCCTAACCATCTTTCAATGCTTGGCATTCTCGCCCTTATTAATCATCTCCCATAAATCTGGTCTTTGACATCACAGACAAATACAACTTTATTAGCTGTGAATCTATTTGGCGGCCTCTGAATGGCTTTCTCAAATTGCAAGGCTCTCACAGTGCGACAAGTCCTTTCATGTTGATTAAAATATTTGAGGGATACAAACAACAACAACAGAGTAACAGGAAATCCAGTCATTCCTTTCATCTTCCCAGTGGGGGCCAGTCAGTGCAACTTGACTTTCTTCAAACAAAACTTCCCTTTTTGTGGAAGAAGAAAGGCTTTGGCAAACACTTATCCTTTGATATGATATGCACTTGACAAAAATCACAGAGCAAATCAAGTCACTGCTTTGAAGAAAATGCTTATTAGAAACCTGAAGCTCTTAAGTGCACTAGGACTTAATGCCGTTGCCAGCTACATGAAGCCAAATGTGTCTGTGGCGTCAATTTAAAGTCAAGTCCAAATGTATTGACTTCAGGGCTGCAGCTGCCACCTCATTCCCTTAGTTTAATTGCAAGTATACCTTGAAGAATTGCTTACTTTTCAAATATATTCTGGAATGTCAGCTTTATATTTCATTCCACTGAAACATACATTTTATTATTTAGGTAGAAAGGAAAGTGAGAAAATCCTTGTTCAATAGCCTTTGCACAATGTCCCAGAGCCTCCAGGAATAAGCTAATTTCTTTTCCAAGTAGAAACTCAGCTTCCGAGGTGAAAATGCTGAGGTATCCAGGGTCAAACCAGAATTCCAACATGAAGAGCCTGGGCTGGAAATCCTCATACATTTCTGGATCCCACAAAGGACAGATGGTATATTCAAATTAGGACAGTTCAGGGAGAATTTAATAAAAGGATTTTATAAAGATATATGCAGGAGTGGAAAGCTCAGGGGGATAAAGCATAGCCCCTGGCCTTTTAACAGACAGGGCTTTAGCAACTGTAGGTCTGCAGGGGAATGAGTAGTGACCAAAACCCAGAGAAAAAGGGGATGGGCGGACAGCAGCCACCCTCAGGAATCCCACAGGTAGAGAACAAGGGGACTAGACCCCCAAACTCATCTTCCTCCCCACTTCCTATCTCCTACTGGTTTTCCCCACTGTCCTCACCTTACCAGGGGACAGAGAACAAAGGTGCCAGGTGACACAGTCCTTACAGGTCAGTTTCCCAAGTGCATGTGGCCTAGACAGCCTACCAATATACATCATCACTTCGGTCTAGATCATCCCTGAAGGTAAATGGCAGATACCTTCTCCAAGTTTTGACCTCAAGTAAAAAAGGAAAAAATTCTAAACTCTCAGATTTTTCTATTATAAAGGCCATTCAACTTTCCAAGATGGAAATGTGGAAGTCAAGTTTGTAATTAAATTAAAAAAATGTATTGCACAGATTCTGTTAATGATTTACATACACCCAAATAACACAACTGTGTTTTTTTTCTTTTCTTTTTAGGGCCGCACTTGTGGCACATGAAAGTTCCCAGATTAGGGGTCTAATAGGAGCTACAGCTGCCAGCCTACACCACAGCCACGCCAGATCTGAGCCATGTCTGCAACCTACACCACAGTTCATGGCAACGCTGGATCCTTAACCCACTGAGCAAGGCCAGGGATCAAACCTGTGCCCTCATGGATACTAGTCAGGCTCTTAACCCACTGAGTCACAAAGGGAACTCCTGGTTTTTAAAATATAGATAGTGGAGTTCCCGTTGTGACGCAGTGGTTAACAAATCTGACTAGGAACCATGAGGTTGTGGGTTTGATCCCTAGCCTTACTCAGTGGGTTAAGGATCCGGCATTGCCGTGAGCTGTGGTGTAGGTTGCAGACGCAGTTCGGATCCCGTGTTGCTGTGGCTCTGGCATAGGCCAGTAGCTACAGCTCCAATTCAACTCCTAACCTCTTGGAGAGGCCCAAGAAATGGGAAAAAGACAAAAATAAAAATAAATAAATAAAATAAAATATAGTGTATTTCACTGAAATAACTATAGCAAAGGTATGTAAAGATATATGAAGAAATTAAATTGTAAATATTCCCTTAAGTAGCATATTTCTATAATAAATTGTTTTATCGGAATGTTTTCCTTTTTGATTCAATAAGTCATCACTGAAGAGAATGTCTAGATAGAAAGTATTTCCCCAATAGCTCAGCTCTTGCTAATCTCTAGACCTGACACTTCAGGTCCAGCATGTTTGGAAACAAATTCGTGTTTTTTTCTTTCTTTTCCCACCCCAAGACTACTAACTCTGATGACGGATATTGGGTGGGTGGTAAATATTCAGTGTATATGTTGATTGATTATGTTTTTTAACATAAACTTTAAGCAAATAATGAAACTTTGCATGAGAAGTATAAATGAGAAGCATACCCAAGAAGGCACTAACTCTATTGCTATCCTTAAGAAATCAAGATTTTGGGGGAAGGAGAAATGATGTACAAATGAGCCCACCCTACTTAGTAAAGTAAATGGAGAATTTGATCCAAGAGTCTTTATCAATTAAATTAAAATAATAGTCTGTAAAGGAAATGGATGAATGCATTATTGACCTGTCAAAATCAGTAAATCTCGGAAATGTAATCTTAAATAATTAGAAGATAGTAAAACTAGCACACACCAAAAAAAGACCTCAATTTAAAAGTATAGTAGTAGAAAGAGCAAGAGCCAACAAGCAAGTGTTCCATGCCAAAGGTGGAACCAATTACCAGTATGACTATAGGCAGCTCTAAAGCACACAGATGAGTCGTAAGTCCTGAGGTGATGACCACTGAAGTGGGTAGAAGTAATTGACACAACTGTCTGATAAAAATATACTTTGAGTCATATACATACTTACAAATTTTCTAGTACCTACATTTTTTTTGTCTTTTTTTTTTTAGCCTTTTCTAGGGCCGCTTCCTGCGGCATATGGAGGTTCCCAGGCTAGGGGTCGAATTGGAGCTGTAGCTGCCAGCCTAAGCCAGAGCCACAGCAACGCGGGATCCGAGCTGCATCTGCAACCTACACCACAGCTCACGGCAACGCCGGATAATTAACCCACTCAGCAAGGGCAGGGACCGAACCCGCAACCTCATGGTTCCTAGTTGGATTCGTTAACCACTGCGCCACGACGGGAACTCCTCTAGTACCTACATTTTAAAAAGTAAAAAGAAATAGGTGAAATTCATTTTTTAAAATAATTTATTTAATTAAATTATCCAAAATATCATTTCAACTTGTGTCACTAGCCACCTCTGAAATGCTCTACAGCCACGCTACCAGTGATTACCATACTGGACAGCAGAGTCTTGAGCTATTCATTTCACTTTTAAACATGTTAGAAATGTCTGTATAACAAAAAGTTAAAAAAGTCAACAAGCGTGCGCTTATCTTGCACCATAGTGCAATTTCTCTCACCTCTGTGTTGAAGGAGACACACTAGTTATTAGATAATTTCTAAGTTCCTTCTTATTCCCTATTTCCTAGTTTCCTTCCTAAAATACTCTTTCTGATTTTTCACTACTCTATAGGAAAATTTTAAAAGAAATTCCTTTTTGCTGTCAAAAAGTTATCACCTGAAAATTACCATTCTCAGTTTCTCTAAGAAATATCCAGGGACAATGAACATTTACATATAAAATAATTTTTCTACTGCTTCAAGGCTAAATGGTCATATATATGAGCCCGGCTTTTCCTTTCATGTAAAATTAACCCTTCGACCCTAGTAAGAGATGGAAGAGACAGATTAAAAATATAAATAAAAACATATAAGTCAGAATTCATGTTCAATAAGGGATTTTGAAGGAATAAGAATTAAAACATCTTAAGTATTTATCCCATTATTTTTAAAAGTTTCGTCCAATAACTTCCTAGATTTATCTCACATGTTCATTTATTTTTGTATTTTGTTTTACAGTTGTATTTATAGAGACTCGGCCTCATACCCTTCAAATTTTTTACTTAAAGTAAAAACTCCTGTAAACAATGGAATGTGTTTAGTATAAAATATCCATCTTTATGACTGACAAAACTGTTTAATTTTAATTTAATTGTTTTGATGGCCTGCAGACACATTCTGTCCTCTTAGCTCAATATTTAGGTCAAAGCTCAACAATAAGTGTGCTCCTGGTATCAGAAAAACACTTTTGTCACATCTTTTTTAATCCCAAATAGAAGGAAGCTGCATATCTGAACAATTTTAACAGATCTTGATACATATGAAAAATTCAGGCTTACTAAATATAGTTTACATTTTATACAAGTAAAGGCTATTTGCAATATTTAAAAGGTTAATTACCAAAAACTCTCCGCAATTTTTTAAATTGGAAACTATTTTTGGTACACTTACAAGATAATTACATTTTGAAAATCAATTTCCATACAATTATACAGACATTTTCACTACAATAAATTAGTTAAATTATTTATCAATTTTTTAAAATAGAGGGTTAAAATCTGTAGAAATATCTATTAAGTTAAATGATATATACCTATTAAGATTTTTTTCCAATCACACTGCCTACCTAGATACACAGAGGATTAACACAGTCTCTTATAAGTCCTTAGAACGTGAAATGAGTTGCTTTTGTATCAGGTACACTATTTATCTCTTCCAGTTCTTGTTCTAAAAATTGTGATTGGCCTTTTGTAGCTTTAACAACATGCTCTACAGGTAAATGGGAGTTTAGACTATATAAGCTAATACCATAAAATAATAAAATTCATACCATAAAATCAGACATATACACAAATAATTTCTCCAAGTTACTTCACTATTATTCCCATGAAAGAAAAATTGATTATGGAGACTTTTTTGGACAAACAAAAAAATCTTTACCATAAATCAATTGTTTTCTCTATGGTTTTCTTCATTTAATCAGCTTGTCTGGTCTTTATTACCTGTGAGGTTCCAGCTATCTCATTTTACAACAGTCACAAAAATAAAGATCCATTACCCTTAATGGGACTGAAAAAAAATCTATCAGCATTAACAGGAACAGAAGTCTTTATGCAATTATGGGAATAAAGTTTGGTTCTCAATTATGGGAATAAAGGGTTCCTGAATTGGCAATCCTCAAACACAGCATGAAGGAGAGAAATTAAGAAAAGAGTGAACAGAATAAAAACAGAATATTACTAATTATACCCTAAGCCCACAATTCTACTTACCTAATGATTAAAATATTTAAAGATGCAAATTTTGTTCAATTAATTCAGCAAGCAACTTTTCCTGCCACCAATTTATCCTCAAGGGCCTCGGTGTTTTATCACACAAGCTCAGTATTGGTGGCTCTTAGTCTGGCAGAAAGTTTTCTGGGAGAATTTTTTTTTTTTAATGGAAGCCAAAGAAAAACAGAAAATCCTGTGATATGACCTGGAGCTCTATGTTCTCTTTATCAAAAATCAGTTGCCCAAACACTGGGTTCCCTTCGGGCCTCATGTGTTCTAGCAGTTGTCATCTGCAAAGGCAAAGGTTCTTTGGATGAAATACTAACTTTATTGCAAGAAAGTTGAGCCCCTCTGGTGATATTTAGACTTTTACTGTTAGTAACAGCAGTGTGAAGAAAAAAGTTACTGGACATGGAGACTCCAGATGTAATATCTACAGAGAACACCCAGTTGTGCTAGCAATAAGAGTAGGATATAAAATGAGAAATGGACTTCAAGACCCAATTTTAAGCATGCTCTTTTTGGCCCCAAAACTCATGACTAAAAATATATCTTAGGTACTTCACAAAAATATATCTTAAGCACTTCGCTATCAACTTTCTTTTTTTCCCACTTCCTCTTAAACAGGTTCTCATCTTTAGACATAAATTTTTCTCATTATTACCCAGACATACCTGAACATCTCTCCCCAAAGTGTCTTTTGCTGTCCATTCCACAGAATGGAGTATCTCAATACTTCAAAGACAGGCAAAATCCAATTTTCTGGAACCAATCATGACAGATCTAATCTAAACAGAATCATTCATATTTATAAATTCCTATGATCTCTTCCACTTATTTGGCAGTTAAGTGCTGCCTTTAAAGTTTAATTTGTTTTCTATGTTATTTCTAGCTCCACCCACAACTGTATAGCAAGCTGTTTAAGGTATTAGACTTTGCTTAATTCATTCTTTTTCTCTCCTCAAGTTCTGGTCCCTACCTAACATTTAATAGAAATTAAATAAACTTTATAAATGGAGACAGGGAGGTGGTGAGAATTAATATAATTCTCTGTTTTAAAACTGATCACTGATGAAAAACATGAAATTAAATGTCCATTTCTCTCTTGTGAATTTGGTACTCTTGCAGAACCGTTCTCCAGCACCACACAACTTTTCATACACATTGTTCAATTCTAGTTCCACAAAAGTGAGACTTCTAATGCTTCTATTGATAACTGATGTCATTCATTTCTGATGTGGTATAAACAAGACCCCTAAACTGCTACAGCAGAATGAGGAAGGAAGAATAATTGATAACCAAGAAAATGATTCACCTATATCCATTTCATTACTGCAACAGCACTAGAGGACAGTAAGTAGGGAGTGATGCTGAATAGGTGGCAATAACTAGGGAGTAATACATCCTAGAAGAAATAACAAGCTAAATCAAAAGAACAAGAGGAAACAACTGGCATAGCATCCAGCCGCTCAATATAAAATAAGGACCAACTACAGACCAGCCAACAGTTTAACAATTACAAAATAAAAAAATGTAGATACCTCTCTCAAGGATCTCTAGTAGGAAATACAAAAATCTCATAAATGTATAAATAATAATAAATAAATGGAACATAAATCATAAGGAAGGTTTAAAGAGCTTTGCTGGGGATAGGGTGGGGCGGGGAAACACTGCTAGCCACACAAGCAGCTTGTTCTCACTATGTTGCCTAATTTAACACACCACCCAGCTCTCTGTGGACACTTAATAACTACCAGTTGGCAAATGGATAAATGCCAGTGGTTGGGGAAAAGAGATGAGTATGTTATCTCCCTAGCAGGCCAGGAAGCTGGTGTGGATGGTGTGGAGGCCTCCTTAGCTGTGACAGCTACACAGTGACTCCCAGTGGTCATATGCTGAACTCCACCTTTGATCATAGCATAATAAATATATAATTTAGTAGAGCATAATTTTTATATCTGTATATATTATGTAATTTAGTATTATAACTAAAGCCATCACCCTTTTAACAAACTCTGGTACTCATTCTGCTTAAAAGTGAATAATAGTTCTGCCAAGCACAACGATATGAGCTAAATGAGTAAGCTCCTTTCCAATTCTGAAATCTGGGTTCTATGATTTTAAAAGAATTTTCTACTATGGCCAGTGTAGAGTAGAGCTTAACGTGAAGCAGAACAAATAGAAAAATATGCTTATTCTAAGAAATAAGCCTTGTTATCTCCAAACTAATGAAGAACGCCCTCCTTGGAGAAAGACAGGGACTATTTCAGTTTTGCCAAAAACTTAGAGGTATTTTTCTTTTCTCAAAACAATTATTAGCTTGGTAAAAGTTCCAAATTGTCCCAATTATTTTAAACTATGTACAGTCTCCTCCTTCTTACAAAAAAATGAATCATTACATTTTTGCCCATCATTTCAAGGGTATTTCCACTGATGTTTAATATTTCTCTACCCATAAAAATAACTATGTAGTAGTTAATTCTAGCATTTTGGTATTTACTGAGTTCAATTCAAAAACCACTGTGAGTGTCAACTATGCATCAAACATTGTGCTAAGTACTGGAAAAATAAAGATCAGTAAGATAGAGTCCCTGCCTGGGAAGAACTTACAATGCAGTGAGGAAAAGAGACTTCACTCTCTCCCAGAAACCAGAGGACACATGAAAACAAACAAACAAACAAACAAAAAAACAGAAACCAGCAGTTAGATAAGGAATAAGTTATAAAGTCACCCTCCTATATAACTCACACATCAGTCACTCCAAATCCAATAATTCTGTGAGCAACTGGCATCTTCAGCGCCATTGATAAAGGTTTGGGGAAGCCCCTGACCTATGACTCCATTGTTGTCAGCCATTCTCTTATTCCTGCATATTAAAGATTTTTATTTTATTTATTTATTTATGTCTTTTTAGGGCCAAACCCACAGCATATGGAGTTTCTCAGGCTAGGGGACGAATCAGAGTTGTGGTCCCTGGCCTACACCACAGCCACAGCAACACCAGATCCAAGCCATATCTGTGATCTACACCACAGCTCACAGCAACACCAGATCCTTAGTCCACTGAGTGAGGCCAGAGATCGAACCTACGTTCTCATGGATGCTAGTGAGGTTCATTTACACTGAGGCATGATGGGAACTCCCTGCATATTAAATTAGATGAAGGCTCTGAACTGAACTGACATCAGAGAGAAGAATAATGAAGACAATTAAGGGAAAAGAATAGTTAAGCTATGTATTAAAATCCTTCAAGAAATGCCCTGTCAAGAGTACAGACAGAAAATTCAGGATGCATAAGCTCTATATTACCATAGAAGTATCCAAGGAGATTCTTCTATTCCCAAATGAAAAGTCACTACATGAAATCAAATGATAACACTGTCTTAAAACTGGACACCTAAGTGGTATAAATCGACATCTGTTCATGTAGACTGACCCCCTAGTGGTTATAAACTGACTGTTGCAAGGTTAACTGTCTCAGGAAACTGTCTTTAAAAAGAGAGAGAGAGAGAGACCAAGGTAACAGACGTAGTTATTCTATGTGGTATCTACTATTGTCATCATATCTGTGTCTCGATGAGACAATATTTTTTGAAAGTCTACATAACTGGTTGCAAATGGCTTATAACAAAGATTCTTTTCAATTATCTTATTTTGTTTCAGTGAATTCTGACATACCACAAAATAATCTAGCCTATAAGTATGAAACGCATTCTTTAAAAAGTAATGTTCAAGTTTCTAATAAAAACTAAAACATATATCAATGTGTTAACTGCATAATAATGAAAAATAAAACTTCATTAAAATGAAGAGTAATTATTTCATATGTTATGTGCTCCTTGTATAATGAAACAAAAATGACATAACGAAAATCAAAATTGACAGCTCCCATTATGGCTCAGAAGTAATGAATCCAACTAGTATCCATGAGAATGTGGGTTTGATCCCTGGCCTTGCTTAGTGAGTTAAGAATCTGGCATTGTTGCAACCTTCAGTGTAGGTCGCAGACATGGCTCAGATCTGGTTTTGCTGTGGCCATGGTATATTTCGGCAGCCTAAACTCCAATTCAACCCCCACCCTGGGAACCTCCACATGCCTCAGATGCAGACCTGAAAAGCAAAAAAGAAAGTCAAAATTATGGTTAGGAAAGATGAGAAGAGTAGGTAAATGGTTTTATACATGTAAAAAATTAATTCTCCCTTGTCACTGTCACACATGGGTTAACTGAGATAATTAAGAAGTTTGGAAACAAAAGCCATCCACAGGAATCACGTAAGAGGTTTCATGCTTATTTTCTTTTTCCTCTAAAGGTGTTCTTTCTTCCATTTTTCTATTGGCATCCCAAGGGGAAACTGCAAGGCCCTCTATATGTTAGAAACTGCAAGGCCCTCTGTAGGTTAGACATTCGTTTTCTTTTTGTTTCTCAGAGAGAACTATTTTTATTTTTTGCTTTTTGCCCATCCTTACTAGATACATCTACAAGTCACCAATGAGGAAGACATCAATACAGAATAGTCATTCAAAGCATGAGTGCCTAAAGATATATTTGTTGTATATTTCTATATTCTTTTTAAAATGGTTAATGCAGAGATTCTTGTCATGGCTCAGTGGTTA
Source organism: Phacochoerus africanus (assembly GCF_016906955.1). Classification (NCBI taxonomy): domain Eukaryota; kingdom Metazoa; phylum Chordata; class Mammalia; order Artiodactyla; family Suidae; genus Phacochoerus; species Phacochoerus africanus. The sequence goes on along the minus strand of NC_062544.1, from coordinate 246,099,645 downwards.
ATGAACCTGATTAGCATCCATGAGGATGTGGGTTCAATCCCTGGTCTCACTCAGTGGGTTAAGGATCTGGCATTGCCATGAGCTGTGATGTAGGTCACAGATGCAGCTCAGATCCCGTGTTGCTGTGGCTCTAGCATAGGCCAGTGGCTACAGCTCTGATTTGATTCCTAGCCTGGGAACCTCAATATGCCGCCACTGCAGCCCTAAAAGACAAAAAAAAGACCAAAAAAAACCCCCAAAAAACGGTTATTGCACTCTCCCAGACTTCAGGCAATATTACAAAGCCACAGTCATCAAGACAGTGTGGTACCAAAACAGACATAGAACAGAATAGAGAACCCAGAAATAAACCCAGACACCTATGGTCAATTAATCTTCGACAAAGGAGGCAAGAATTTAAAATGGGAAAAAGACAGTCTTTTCAGCAAGTGTTGTTGGGAAAACTAGATAGTGCATGTAAATCAATGAAACTGGAACACACCCTCACACCATGCACCAAAATAAACTCAAAATGACTTAAAGACTTAAATGTAAGACAAGACACCATCAAACTCCTAGAAGAGAACATAGGCAAAACATTCTCTGATATCAACCTTACAAGTGTTTTCTCAGGTCAGTCTCCCAAAGCAACAGAAATTAAACCAAAAATAAAGCCATGGGACCTAATCAAACTGACAAGCTTTTGCACAGCAAAGAAAACCAAAAAGAAAACAAAAGGACAACTTACAGAATGGGAGAAAATAGTTTTCAAACAGTGCAACAGACAAGGGCTTAATCGCTAAAATATACAAACAACTTATACAACTCAACAGCAAAAAAGCCAACAACCCAATGAAAAATGGGTAAAAGACCTGAATAGACATTTTTCCAAGGAAGATGTACAGATAGCCAACAAGCACATGAAAAAATGCTCAACATCACTGATTATTAGAGAAATACAAATCAAAACTACCATGAGGTACCACCTCACACCAGTCAGAATGGTCATCATTAATAAGTCCATAAATAACAAAAGCTCAAGAGGGTGTGGAGAAAAGAGAACCCTCCTACACTGTTGGTGGGAATGTAAACTGTTACAACCATTATGAAGAACAGTATGGAGGTGCCTTAGAAAACTACATATAGAAATACCACATGACCCCGCAATCCCACTCCTGGGCATAGATCAGACAAAACTTTCCTTTAAAAAGACACATGCATGCACATGTTCACTGCAGCTCTATTCACAAGAGCCAAGACATGGAAACAACCTAAATGTCCATCAACAGATGATTGGATTAAGAAGATGTGGAATATAGACACAATGAAATACTATTTGGCCATAAAAAAGAACAAAATAATGCCATTTGCAGCAACATGGATGGAACTAGAGACACTTATACTAAGTGAAATAAGTCAGAAAGAAAAAGACAAATACCATACGATATCACTTATATCTGGAATCTAATATACAGCACAAATGAACATTTCCACAGAAAAGAAAATCATGGATATGGAGAACAGACTTGTGGTTGCCAAGGGGAAGAGAGAGAGGGTGAGATGGATTGGGAACTGGGGGTTAATAGATGCAAACTATTGCCTTTGGAATGGATAAGTGATGAGTCCTACTGTATAGCACTGGGAACTATATCTAGTCACTTGTGATGGAGCATGATAATGTGAAAAAAAAGAATGTATACTTGTATGTGTAACTGGGTTACCTTGCTGTACAGTAGAAAATTGACAGAACACTGTAAACCAGCTATAATGAAAAAAATAAAAATCATTATAAATAAATAAATGTGGTTATTACTAGCCCTGTATTAGAAAAAAATATATATATTCCATTATATGCTATATAGGTTATCTGGAAATTGTTCCACCATGAGTAACATATACCACAAGGTACTGAAATCCACGTAAATAGTTAAAAAATTATAACTGAAATGAAAATCAAAAGCAATGAGATCAATGTATGCAACCCATTTCTAAAATAGTGGGGTTAACCTGAAATGATTCTGAAAATTCAAGTATTCTTGATGTCAACTTATCAAGAAGCTCCTAAATGATGTGGCTTCTTCTAAATTATTGGTGTCCTGGGAGATTAATATGTCTTTGAATTTTTCCTCCTCCTACACACACAAAAGCACAATAATTTAAAGAAAACAAACAAGTAGAAAGAGATACAGTTTTGCTGAAAAAACAACAGAAATAGTTTTACTTGGTCAAGAGCAGAAAGACCAAGCCAACCAATGATCATCTGCAGCACTATAAATTCTGGCATTCTTCTAAAACAACCAGAATATTTTAGAAACTCAAGCTTGAAGGTTTAGCAGTTCTAAAACTTCCACTCTATTTTATCTTTTGCATGTAATTAGATAACCAATAGCAGTAATTCTAGATATAATAACCAAAGTTTACATCATTTGGAAGGTGGAAAATAGGTTTCAAAGAAATATATATTTCCCAAAAACAATTTGTAACAGACTATAATTTCCAGGTCATTTGTGCAAAATTAAGGTTCATCTTAGATTTTTTTCTTCTTCGGTACGTTATTCTTCTTAAATAACTGTATCTTCAAAAGCACTTCACAATCTATATTGCTAAAATTTCACACATACGATTTCTAAGTTTTCCCTAAGTATTGTCAGCACCTCCTCCCATGAACAATAGGAGCCAACATACAAGGTGTGGAACTCAGCAACTAAAGCTTCTTCTTTACATTTGAAACCACTAGGGACAGTCATGCCTGTTTATAAAAGAAATTTTTTCTCACACTAATGCTCTTTACTCTCACATCAGTATTTTGAGAATCTCTGGTCTGGTCCAACAGCTCTCAGCGGCACACACTTCTACAAATAAAGCTGTAATTCAGCTGCAAAAATGCTAACGCTTAAGACCATCAATCAAAGAAGAGACATACAAGAGCAAGCACAAATTCTCAAATAGGCACAGAAGTAAAATCTTCAGATACAACAAAAGAGTTAAGGGCTAAAAAGAAGAGGAACCATTACTCTGCATAACCTAATTAGAGGTCCTGCTTCAATATTCTTTTCGTTGTTGATGTATTTTTTTAAATATATTCTTCCTTGTCAATGATCTATCACAGCAAACAGATCCAGATGGAAAAACAGGAAAATGTTCTCCAATTCACACTACAGAATGGACAAAAGGGCTTAGGTTTACTATCCCCTACTGCATAAATAAGTCTCTTAGGTACCTTTGCATTCTCCAGTTTAAAAACCTTTAATTTCAACATGTGGAAGATTTAGTCACATTGGGCTGTTATTTGTAATAGGTCTTGCCCTCCCTCTCCTACAAAACTCCACAGAGTGATGAGCAAATGTATTCCCCTTACAGTTAAAGAGTTTGGAAATTAAAACTATCTACCCAGAGGTAGATAAGTAAAATCTCACTTCATGAAAGCTTTCCAGATGTCTTTACATCCGCTTCGTTCCCTTAAGGCAAAAGAAGAACCAATGCGGAAAACTCTGATATTTTAAATAATTCTCTTTCTGTCTGGCAGGTTTTTCTGCATGTCAGTCTCTATGTATGATGCTACTCATACCTTTTTGGCAGACTGATGTTCACAGTCAGGTGCATATTGTAAGAATTCAAACATTTTGTTTCTTCTAAGCTCAACAACTACCACTGAATGTGAACTTAGTTGCTTTGACATGGAAAATCTAACAGACAGAAATTTCAATTAAACAAACAATGCTCTTTTCCAAACAGTCCCTAAGGCCGGATTTTCAGTCAGTCAAACATAAATGTCATTGCAATCATTCCAAATAGGTTGCTAACATATGCAAAAATCTGGAGTTGTCCACTTTTTTAAGCTCAATGACTTATTAATAACAAGACCTCACAGTTACTTAAATCTAGTTTCCGAGGATTTCCATATATTTTACCTACCCTCTGCCACTCAAGTCATAGGTGGGATGTAGACAGAGTTAATATTCTGTAAATTTAGGCAAAAGCACTTTGAAATCAAGCAGCAACGAGGAAGACAGAATGAGACAACAGTGAAACCAGTAGCACCTAACAAGTGAGAAAGTGAACAGGATGTACTAAGTAGTGAGGATGAGAATAGCAGGAAGAGCTAGCACATCTGGGGAAGTGGAATGAGCTGACTGCTGCACATTTTCTTGACCACTGGCAAATGGGGAAACTATGTTCCCATCAGGCAGGCAGGTTGCTCAGCTGACCTCTAGAGTATCTGAAGCTTTGAATCATGAAGACAAAACAACAAATTTAATTCCATCCTTTATTTCCTCCCAGCTAATACTCAATATGATTTTTCTAGAAACATAGAATAAATCTGTTTTAATTTGATGTGGAATTCACTGGTGATTCCTGGGGGCAAAAATAGCACTGATGAATACAATTGATAAAATTTTAAAGAAAGAGAGGCTATTAGAGCTCACTATTCCCAGTCATTTCCATGGTCAAAAGAAAACTAAGACTCAAAAGAATGACATGAATTGTTCCTGGTTATACAATGACTATGGGAAGTTAGACTAGAATTTCGATCTACTTACTCCTGGTGTCCTGTTCTTTCCTTACTTCATCCATTGTGGTATCTGGGGAATCATGACCTTTAATCTCCATACACATTCTGGCTCAGTGGTCTCCCTTGTTGCCCTGAACCCTGGTTACAGGCACCATCCACTCCTTTTCCTGGCACAGGAGGGCTAGAGCATGCTAGGGTACCCACAAGGTCTCTGCACGTGGGTGGGCACCATGGTCTACAGCAGGGCTGGCACTGTACAATCTGGCTTTCCGGAGCATCTTCCATCCTTCATTCTTTCCCCTACTCACCATTCTGGCCATTCTGCTGGTCACTGCATTCGCATCTCCTGGGGCAGGAATAGCATCCAGAATGATTCCACTCTGCTGCACTGACTGCCTTGCCCAGGAACTCCACCCAGGGCTGCGACCTTCCCCGCCCCAACAAATTTTTCTCCTTCAACACCAAACTCCACACTGCGAGGGGACTTTCCGAGTAATTCTTCAGTATGGCAGTGGGCTGTACAAATACACCTTCCTAGGAGTCATTCTGGTTAATGAAACCATATCCGTTTCTTACACAATACTTTCCTTCTGAATCTTCTTTGCATCAGTCTTCCTGTTCCCGCCAACAGGCGTGGGATGTGGGTGGTGCCAGCAACAAGGCAGGGCCCAGAGGCACCGGGTCTCACGGGTCAACTGCAGCTGAGCTCCTCCCAGTATCAAGGTAACTCACGCGGCAGAGGTGTGGGCTATTCAGCGCCCACTGGGGTCTGGTCTCCACTCTCGCTACCTATGAAACTCTGCAACAGGTTTCTTAAATGGCTATTACATTAGAATGCGTCCTAAGGGAAAAAAAGGCCTTATTTCATTCTGCAGCGTTTAAGTTGGAAATAAATGGTAACTTATGAAAGCAATATGGATGGATTTTGTATTGTTAGCTGTGGAAACCTATGCTGTGTTCTAAGCAAGGGCTCTCTTTTATAGAATTTATTTATTGGATAGTCGGAAGACTTCAGCACAATTAGTTTTTTGTAACATTATGGCTAAACCCAATTTTGATAAGACTAATACCATAATTCTGTCTTTAGTTCAACTTGTATTAAAAGCTTCAAGTGAAACAGAATTTCTAACTCCAGCTGTGAGTGTTTTGCCTCACTGTATATACTGAACTTAAAAACTCATTCAATAACTGAGCCTTCTAGGTACCATATGTTGTTGCAAACCAACAAACAAACAAACAAAAAACTTAGAATGGCTGTTCAAGACAATGAAACAAAGGCAAATTTTCCTGGTAAGAATAATTATGAATTTTTAAAAATAGTATGGTTTCCCTGGGGTACATTTATTATGGTTTTTGAGGTGTAGAAACTTGTAGTATCTCACATCACAGAGGAAGACGAAACATGACTGGTTTCAGTTTTTGCTACTGTGTAAAATAGTTTACTGAACTCTGTGTAAACACACTATTTTTTCTAATGGTATTTTTTGCTTTTACTGATAATGTATTTTGCAAACAAAGCCTTTAAGGATAATAGGTTCTCCAGACTGAGAAGTAAAAGCAGGGATGACGTCGTCCGACTTGAAAGTGACTATGATAAAAGGTCAGCAGACATCATCAATATCTGATGACTTCTCATCAGTGCCTCACAAGGCAATTTCAATCCAACAAATATTTATTGAAAGCTTACTCCATGGTAAGCCAAATCCTATTCTGGGTTATTATTAGTTCCTGTTCATGTGTTCTAATAGACAAATTCTAAAATAGTTCAGTTGTGGAGATGCCTGGTCCATCTAGGCAGAGGAGGAAAGCATCCTGCTACTAAATCTGAGTTTTCATACCAAAATAGGGGAAACAGTGTAGGTTCTGTCTTTCAAGGGTCCTACAGAGTAAATTTTAAAATACTGTCAAATGCAGATTGTATTACACTAGTTAGCTAAATAAATAAATAAAGATTTTATTTCCAGTTATCAGTTTATGTGTTTTTTTGGATGTTTGGCCTGATACATGAAATATGAAATCACCCATGGTAACAGTGCTTATGTAAAAACTGAAGGCTCTCCTTTTTTTCTTAAAGATTCTGCCATATTCTATATTTTTAAAACTCTTTTAAAAGCTCTTTTAAAACTAGTGCTACCAGCAAAAATCTTACTGTTTGCATTGAAAAGGCATACACAACTACTGAACAGTTTAGTTTCTCTTGTGTACTCAAAGATCTTTAAGAATGATTTTCACAAATGGAAAGAGGTCAACAAGAAGAGAGGAACAAAAGAGAAACCCAAGAAAACATATTCACTCACCCATCTCTTGCCAAGTTCTTATTAAGTGAATTTCATGGCAGTAAGAGCTTAATGGTAGCTAAATTCTCAGTGTATATCAGTTTTTATGTGGAACATTGGATTAATAAAGTCCCTGCTTTGCAGTAATTCGGGCATAAGTATGTCCTTATGTTGAGATGTACTGAATGACTAAATGTTAATCAAGACCCTCTCTGTGCAAGCAATTCTGATAGATTCTCTAACTGCATATCTATCTATTAAGGAAATTGCCTTAAAAACAGGAGTTAAAACAATTCAAGGCAGAGCTCAAATTATAATCACGAAGTTATCTCTATGGTTCTTATTAAACTATCAGAAAAAAAGCCTATAAGAGACAAAACTGAACATCAATTGACCTGTAGGTTCTAGAGATAAAAGTACATAGAATATTATTTTAGTTTTATATTTATTTGAAGTATATCTATATATTCCAGTGGTAAATCAGTTATTTAACCCATGGTGACTTTTTAAAAATAACTGGCATTTTACATGTTGTATTTTAAAGTGTTTATAGTGAGAATGAATGTCTCTAATAATAAGCAAAAGCCTGAAAAACATGTGAATGGCCAAAAGAATTCAATGTATGATGTTCTAATTTATCAAATGGTTGAAAATACCCTGAGATTATGGAAACTGAGAATCCTGAAAGTAATCAATAATGTTATTTCCTTAAATAGGGTTTTCTCTAGAAAATTACTTCAACATTAATCCAAGGCTTTTGGACGTTCCAAGTGTGGAGCAAATAAATGCACTGAAGATAACAAAAATACATTATTTTTAATTGCTTTCAATAAATTCTCTCTCTCTCTCTGTTTTTTTTTGTTTGTTTGTTTGTTTGTTTGGGTTTTTTTGGTCTTTTCAGGGCCGCACCCACGGCACATGGAGGTTCCCAGGCTAGGGGTCCAAGGGGAGCTGTAGCTACCAGCCTACACCAGGGCCATAGCAACGTGAATCCAAGCCGTGTCTGCGACCTACACCACAGCTCACAGCAACACGAGATCCTTAACCCACTGAGCGAGGCCAGGGATCAAACCCGCATCCTCATGGGTGCTAGTTGGGTTAGTTAACTGCTGAGTCATGATGGGAACTCCAAGAAATTTTCTTGAATTGTACTGTCTCACACTACACTACACTGGACCATGTTCAATTAGGCAGAGTTATAATACTGAAAATAATCATTAAACCAAACCCACGAATCAATAACCAAATATGGAATTGTCTTAGTGTGGGATGACAGAGAAAAGTAGTTTATCACAGATTCAAAGTTAGGAAATAGCTATTGAGTCCCTTTCACATGCAAGGCCTTGGTTTATGTTCTACAGAGTATGTAAAAATCACAGAGAAAAATTTTGACCTTGAGGGGCTTACCGTTTAATGTGAAGGATGTGTATAACTGCTAAGGGAAACGTACTCCATGATAGAGGTACTAAATGCCAGTCCCAGAAGAGGCTGGCGTGCAGATGTTGAGATGAATGGTTACAGGAGTCAGGATAAAGTTAGTCCAAATGTGGGGATAACAGAGGGCAAAACCTGGATCCCCATAATAGGACCAGCTTAAAGAGACCAGACTAAATACACCGAGAACACACTGGATGCAAGTAAAGGCAATATGAAAATGGAGGGACAGACACAACATAGTGTTTGTTATGAGCCGGGTCATCAACAGCATCTATTCAGAGACTACAGGGAAAAAAAGAAAGAGAACTCAACAATTCCTGTTGTTTCACAGGCAACAACTGTCAGAAAGAAATAGGCAAAATGTATCCCATCAATCAATGGTGGACGTGGTCTCCCAAAGACCTAATGCCCTGAGGGCAAAGGAGAGAACAGTAAAGACAAAAAAGTAATAAGGGGCTATTCCCACTTGGAGGATCTGAAAGGGCTTAAAGAAAGTATTACTTTAACTAAAACTTGATGTAGAGTTTAGACAAGTAATAATTTTGAAAAGAACATGTTCGCGCCCATAAAATCAGGTGTGTAGAAAATATACTCTCAGCACAGTGGGTCAGCTGCTGCAGGCCAGTGAAGAGGTGAGGCTGCAGTATAGATGCACCAGCTGGGTAGCTGGAAGGCAAGGAAACCATGTGAGTTGTGGGATATGCAGTGCTGGCAGGTACAGAGGCAGCCCATGTGGTTGGGAGATTGAGAAAATGAGTGTCTGTGTATATGTTGTTTCTCACTGTCAGAGAAGAGATTTATAGATGTAGTGAGACAGAAAGAATCTTCAAGAGTGTTTAAATAAGACATATTAGCATATTTTTTTACAATTCTAAGATATATACAGCAATATACAGAGATGCATGAATACATGTACATGTATTTCCTAGTTCTGTTTTCTGAGAGGTCCTTGAAGCAATGCCATCACAGTAGCAATGAACACACTGAACACCACATCTTGGCTTCTGAATACCATCCTCCATCAAAAGGAACCAGAGCCTCTGGGGAAAATGGCTGATTCCAGGGCTGGGATGAGGCAAATACAAGATAAGCCTAGAACATCTTGTTATGACAAATAGCAAGAAAATGTAAAAAAAAAGATACAGGCGTCAGCTTGAGAAGCCAGATCTATGAAAAACCGTATCAAAATAAATAACAAAAGTAATGGATCACTAACTCATTGAACAAAATACAAGTCTATAAGTCTGTATATAATAAACTAAAAAATAATAAAATAAAATCCATATAATATAAACAAATAATAAATAAATAAATAAATAAACAAAAAGGAAAACTCCCTCCCTTATAGTAGAATGACGACTAATAAATGAAGACAGAATGATAAAAATAGAAAATCACCCATTTGACAACTATTATAGACTCATAGCTGATTCAGAAAGAAGTCATCAATGAATGCTAAGGTTGTCATAGGTTTGATGAGCAAATGGAGAGTAGTATAATATCAGAATGTCTTCTCACAAAAACTAAGTTACAAAGTGGGAAATGGTAATGATACCTGGTACACACCAAGCAACTTGGCCAAGTGATAAATTAACATCACCGATGGTAGGATGACTCTACTTCTATGCCTCCATTTTTATGAACTGAGAAAGGCACAGTATGATTTTGGTGCTATGTCTGCCAAGAGTGCATGGTCTGAGTGTGGTTAGGAAAAAACATCTTTTGGCATATTAAGGATCAGATTATCAAGATCCTACGAGACATGGAAATACTGGAGAATTTTCTAGACTGAACAAAACCAAAGAGACATGATGACTAAATGCAGTCTAGGTTTCTAGATCACAAAGGAAAAACAACATGTTGGGGAAATTGGTGGAATTTAAATGCTGTTTGTGGATTGGATGGCAGTGTTTACTATACTGATTTTCTGACTTGGAGACCAATAAGAATGTACTATAAGGGAGTACCCTTGTTTTGAAGAGGTAAACATTGGACTATTTAGGATTAATAAAGCTTCACGACTGCAACTTGCTCTCAAATGGCTAGAAAAATGACATACAAGACCCTAAAATAGGAGTTCCCATTGTTGCTCAGTGGTTAACGAATCCTGCTAGCATCCATGAGGATGCGGGTTGGATCCCTGGTCTCACTCAGTGGGTTAAAGACCTGGTGTTGCCGTGAGCTGTGGTATAGGTGGCAGACACAGCTCGGATCCCACCTTACTATGGCTGTGGCACAGGCCAGGGGCTACACCTTGGATTCAACCCCTAGCCTGGGAACTTCCATGTGCCGCAGGTGCAGCCTAAAAAGACAAAAATAAAATTGTTTTTAAGACTCTAAAATATATCTAAAATTATGCTGAGAATAATTTGTTGATAGAATCTATTCAAATGCATATGCAATACTGAAGTTTAACTCCCTTAATCCTAGAAGACTGAAAAAGAGAAAGAAAATTTTTTAAGAAGGAAGGGAGGGAAGAAGAAAGACTAGAAGAAAGTGAGACTTTTACTAGAAAGACGGCAAAAGAAGTGAAAGAGGAATAAAAGATACAACAGAGGTAAAGAAAGGAAAGGATTTTTATTCAAATCTGTACAAATAATGACTCCAGCTAAATTTTAAGAAATAGGCCAGGATAGCATAGCTAATGAGAATTAATTTGATGTACAGTATCATCTACAATAGAGTATATCCAGACTTACACTATTCAAAAAGAAATAGATAACCTCATAGACAGTAATAGAAATAGGCTTCATTTTTTAAAAAAAAGAATCACAGAGCATGGCATAATCTAAAATATCTTATATGTAGGAAAATAGGGACTCTAAACATAACATACAAATTCAGAGAACTTCCCAAAATGGACACAGTTAAATTCTTTGCATAGAAGGCACTAATACAAGTCTTTTTACCTTGCAAACCTCTCTGTCTTTCCCCTAGTTCTTGTTCTTCCTCTAACACTGTTTATCTCTTTTATACATGACATTCACTTTAAAGTTAATGAGGTTGGAAAGAAATCATGCAGTGAGCATTGGAAGGGGAAAAGGCAGAAAAGTTCAGATTAATTCACCACTGGATCAGCCAGCCACTTTCTGTCCATAGCCTTATCATCTTTCATTCTTGCATGCAGAAAAACATCTTTAGTATATTTTTCACAAATTAATTGGGTTGGCTTAATCCTAGAAAAGTACTTATTCCTTTAAGTAGGTTAAGGTACTTGAAATTTTAAGCTCTTCTAGAATAATTTAAATATTTTACTTGTGGAAGTGGCTTTTCTACTGGGTTCATATAGTTACATTTTACTAGTAAAAAAGTAAAAAAAAATAATGTGTTTGAGCTTACTCTTTAGAATTTAACTTTAAAAGTCAGGATATAGGAGTTCTCATTGTGGCCCAGTGGAAATAAATCTGACTAGAACCATGAGATTATAGGTTGGATCCCTGGCCTCGCTCAGTGGGTTAAGGATCCAGCATTGCTATGACCTGTGGTGTAGGTCAGCTCAGATGCAGCTCAGATCTGGCATTGCTGTGGCTGTGGCACAGGCTGATAGCTGTAGCTCTGATTAGACCCCCTAGCCTGGGAACTTCCATATGTCGTGAATGCAGCCCTAAAAAGCAAAAAATAAAGTAAAATAAAAGTCAAGATATAAAGTAAAAAAAAGGAAAAAATCCTTATAAATTAGTAATTATTCCACAAAATGGTGCAAACATAAGAGAAAAATAAGGTATCAGGCATAAGTTGAAACATAGCTGAAGACCTCTGTGGTCCTCCTGATTTAGTAGTTACAGGATTGAGTGCACACTTGATCTGAACTGCAGAGTTTAAAATAGTGAATGTATAACTGTTTAATAAATGGTTTTCTTATAACATTGGTAGATTGTAAATAATTCAGATAATACTGTCCTAGAAAATAGTATTTCTCAAAATATGTTTATCATCTGATATACATCTTCCCATTTAATCTGTCCCTCTAAAATAGGCTGGACACGGAGGTAATATTAATAAAAAAATTTTTTTATTAATGGCCATACCCATGGCACATGGAAGTTTCTGCACCAGGGATAGAATCTGAGTTGCAGCTACAGTGTACAACACAACTGCAGCAATACCATATCCTTTAACCCACTGTGCCATGCCAGGGGTTAAACTCACACCTCCGATGCGATCCAAGCTTCCATTGTTAGATTCTTTAACCCACTGCCACAGCAGAGATTCCAAACAAAATCTAATTTTATAAACAGATTATTAGCAGGCATAACTTATTAGCAGGCATAAAGGTGACTAAGGGCCTGACTTCTGACTAAATAGTATTGCTCTTTGTAGTTCTCACTATGTCTTTGGTTTGGTTTAATTAAGCTGATGTCCTTGAGAACATTATGTTAAATGAGATGAGTCAGATAGAAAAGACAAATACTGTACGATATTTCATTTATATGGAATCCAAAAAATTCCAAATCATAAAAGAGAGTAAAATTGTAGTTACCAGAAAGCAGAAGGCAGAAAATGGAAGAGATGTTTAAAAGTACATACTTATAACTAGTAGATAAATAAGCCCCGAAGACTTAATTCACAGTACAAATATTATAGACAATGAACTTCACAATTAACATTAAACTTACTAAGAGGTTAGATCTTAACTGTTCCCATCATTAGGAGATGTGATAATTATGTGATGTAATAAAGATGTTAGCTAACTCTACAATGGCAATCATATTTCAATATAAAGGTACCAAATCATTATGCTGTACACCTTAAATTTACACAATGTTGTATGTCAAATACATCTCAATAAAAATTATTGCATAAAATTTTTAAATTAAGAAGGGCTTACTATGTGTCAGGTGCTCTAAATGTATTAATTCATGTAATTCTCATATCCACCTATTCTTAGTCTACAGGCTAAGGCCCCACAGCCATTACACCTGCTAATGTCAGAGCTAAGCTTAGCAACTAGAAAAGTTTCAATGTCTGTGCCTTTTACCACTACTGCCTATTGTACCAAAAACTCTAATGTGAGATCATGGTTATTAAATTAGGAGAATAGGCTCATTCTTATAAAATCATTTCCTGAAAAAGCAAAGCATCAGTAGAAATGATAGTCTAAGCAAAGAGATGTGAAAGGAAAGAAAACATGTTTATCAACAACATTCTTGGGCTAGACCTGGGGTTTTACATTTATTTGTCTGACTCATTCAATCTTCAACAACTAAAAGTACTGTATACTATTTAATCATAGTAACTACTTCTTAAAATAGGTACTATTCCACTTGACAAATGAGAAAATGAGACCCAGAGTTGTTAAATAATTTGCCTGATATGAGAGCCCAGATTGAAAACTAGTTAAGTCTGACCCCAAAGTCATCATATTTTTATTTTGGTGCCTTTGCCTAAAAATCCACTTAATTCAGTTCAGTAAACGTAGATCTGACCATGCCTGGAAATCCTTGGCTACAGCTCTGATCATTTCAGCCAAATGTGAAGTAGAATTCAAGGACCTCATAGCACTTTGGTAAAGAGTCAACTTCTATTGGGAAGGCTTTTTTTTTTCCTGGGCCTGGTCTACAACATCAACAAATTTCCCCCAATGCTTCTTAGTCCTTCTCATTCAAGTTATTCCCTGTGCAATGTTATGATAGATATCCTCATATGCCTTACACAGATGAACTTGCACTTTCTGTTTTTGCCTATGACCTCTTCTAGGGCCTGAAATTTCAGCTCTGGCAGTAAGTGGAAGCACTTTAACAAAGAAGGATGTCTGGAATAAGCTGGAATAAATAAGGTTTGCCTGAGTTCTCCTAACAGCTACTGGTCACAGTTTATCTACAAGGCCTGAGGTCATCTGGTAGGAGAGAGCCTAATAAAAAAGCTGGCCATTTCTCACTTAGTGTCTCTCCCTATATGTGGTGATATGCACTCATATAATAGCAATACAATTATATAGCATTCATCTGTGATGCTAGTACCTATCACTGAATAGGCATTCAATAAACATATATTGAATGAATGTAAAGTAATCCTGAAAATGTCAAATTAGTATTACAATGACTTCGCCAGCCTATTGATTTTGCTTGTTAAATTAATATTGATCCTTCTTATAAAAGTTATATTTATCATCAAGGAATCAGGGTGCATGTGAGAAGTAGGTTTTCAATTATTGCACAGAGCAATTAAATATTCAAACCTGTGATAAATCAGGTCAATGTGTGATCTTAATATGTGAAATATTAGTTTTACCTGATTGCCAGAAGTATAGCATCTCTATGGGGAATTTTCTATCTCATTTTCTATATGCAGAATAAAATCTCTTATATAGCTTCCATGTATCAACATAGTCCTTCTAGACACAGGAGCGATTCAATTTTCATGTCTTGGGCCATATTCAGTTGTTCATCCAAAGCTCTCAACAGAATATTATAATACTCACTCCAACTCAACTTCTTAGTAGATCACCCTAATGACTAAATAAGATGTTATATTGACAGCAAGAAAAAAAAAAGTAAAACCTACTGTAAGAAAAAAGTAGGTCTGCAAAATCATTTCTTCAACAATATCTTTATGTTCTTTTCTGTACCTGAAACCCCTATGTCCCTCCATTGTTAACAATAATATAATAGACAACAATAGGAAAACAGAACACTCTAAACATATTAATGTTAAATCATAGCATACTTAACAACAAAAATTTTTTTTTAATTCTAAATGGTAAGTGGGAAATTAAGGAAAATTCCTAGTATGCTGGTGATCAGGTCCTGAAGCTAGCCTAATGTAAACTAGTATGTGTGCTAATTCTATATGCAATACAACAATAAACATGATTTACCAAGCTTAGTGTCTTGGACTTTTAACTAAAGAAATTACTCTAAGATAATTTCATTTTTTAACATGAAATTTTCAGGAAATTGATCTATAATGGTGAAATAAATCTATGTAGTAAATAAAAATAAAGGGGTACCTTGAATTTATAACTGTTTAAAAAATTCTAAGTTGTCCAGAGTCTAGGAATTTTGTAGCAGTCAAAAAGTATAAACATACCTAAAATAACAATTCTTAGAATCAAATTCCCTTAGAAGGAATTTTCTCGAAGAAAAATATTTATTTGGGTAGAGCCCAAAGAGAATGAGAAATGCTCAATGACGCAAGGAATATCAGTTAACTCTGGCCAACTGTAGTTTTACTTGGTGGTTGCAGCAAAAGCAAAAGTGTTCAAGTCCAAGGGACAGCAGCCATAATTAGTAGAGGTGAAAATGCACACACTTAATGGTGGAGCTTAAAGAAATAGTGAAAGAGTAAAGGTTAAATGAGTCTACATTATGATCTAGATCCTACATCAGAACCCTTAAAGCACTACCACTTCAGGTTTCAGAAGAACAGAGGTTAAATACCATTGATCTAGTCCCATATCTTTCTGTTTTTACACTTTGAATATCTATAATTTTGTCAGTTATACCTCAATAAAACTGGGGGAAGGGAGAAGGCAGGGAAATAGACAAAAGAAGAATGGCCACAATAATGATTCACCCAAGTTATTCCTCAAACTCAGAGGTGGTACCTTAAGAAACAAAAACAGAAAAAGATAGGGGATGACGCAGAATTAGCATCTCTGAGAGAAGGGACTCTGACTCTTCTTTAAGCTCACAGAAATTTGTATAGAAGAGCCAACATTAAGGTATGAACTATATGGTGTTTCTTAAACTTGCCTAGTCCAAAGAACAAGCTGGTTGGCTTGTTAAACCCTCTGAATTTCATCTTTCTTTTGGAGACCTTTATATTTAATTGTTCTGTGGTGGTGGCCCCAGAATCTGAAAGCTTAAGAGAGGGCCAACTGGTTTTTAGACCAAGCAAGTTTGGGCAGCACTAACCTAGGCTGGATTTTCCATACTTCTCTTGGGATAAGAATTACAAAGTAGTCCCATTTCTTTATTCTATAGATAAAGTTTCTTACCCATAATGGAAAAATAATTCTCCAAAGCATCAAAGCTGTCTAGTGACATAATTAGTACTAAAACCCAGGAATTCTAGTCTCTATTTTTTTTTTTACCATGTACACCATAATGCTTTAAAGAATAGTTTTCTTAATTTGTTTAGAAAATTCCATGAATCATTATAAAATTACATATTTTAATGTTCTGTTGCTGAATAACTTTTAAATGCTGGTGTGTTTTGTTAGCCTTTGCATTTAACTGATCCAGTGCAAAAGAAACAGCAAAACACAGAAAAACACACATAATGAAAAAACATAGCTTTTCCATACAATACTTATTAACTGGAAATAGCATTCATTACTTTATAATTGCATGTAGAGTTTTATTGTTAAATTTAGAAGAATAACACATACAAGTCTTTGCCCATACTTGAAAAGTTTTGTTTTGGTGTAAAATTTTCTTGTGATCTTTTTATATATCATCTATCTCCAACATATCAGAGAAAGTACCTTTGCTCTGTCAAATGTGGTATAACAAGATTTTCATTAATTAGACCCATTTCAACTGGGTCTTAATGAATGCATGAGAGTTTGCTAGTCAAGGAATGGTGACAGAGAAAGGCAGTATTTCCTGGAGGGAAGTAATCTGAGTGAAGTTGTATAAGCGGTAGAGTGGAATGAGAAAGACCAATGGAAGAGTCTTTGAAGGTTCACACAATGGTCCAAATGAAAGATGATCAGCAGAGAATAATGACAGTTAGGTAGATTAGAGAGATTCGAGAAAATTCTGGTCAAAGCATCTATGTGACTTAGGGACAAACCAGATATGGAATGTGAAAGAAAATGGAGAGTTACTGAGCCTGGGCATCTGGGTGATACTTTTAACTGAAATGAAAGAACACAAGAAGAAAATCTGGTTTGGGCATATTTGGACTGTGGCTCTTGAGGGGACCCACATGTGTTTTCTTGGTTGAGCTGAAAATTTAGATTTAGAATGTTCATGGTTATGATAGGTAGACATCTAAGATAGGTCCCATTGATTCCTGTGCTGGAATTCATATCCTTTAAGAGTGAGATGGATCTAGTGATTTGTGACTTACTAATAAAATATGACAAAAGTGATAGGATGTCACTTTCATTATTAGGTTAGAGATAGTACAACTTCCACTTGGCTAGCATATTCTCTCTCTTGATGGCTTTGACTAAGCAAGTTATCATGGTGAAAAGCCCATGTGGAATAAATTGAAGGCAGCCTCTGGTCAACAGCCAGTAAGGAACCGAGGCCTTCTATTCAACAACCCTGAATCCTGCCAGCAACCATCTATATGAGTTTCAAAGGAGATCCTTCCCCAACAAAACCTTCAGGTCATACCCCAACCCTAGCTGACACCTTGATTACACTTTCAAGAGATCATGCCATGTGGCAGAGGACTCAGCTAAACTGTGCCCAGACTTTTGATCCACAAAAATTATGAAATAACAATTGTGTGTTATTTTAAGCCACTAAGTTCTGGAATAATTTGTTTCATAGCAACATATAACAAATACAATGGTAGTTAAAATTATGGAGGAATTTAAAGGGAGGAAAGGAAATTTAAATAAAGTTACCACAAAAATACTCTTTCAGGGAAATCAGGAATATCCCTGCACTCCTATTTTCTCTTTCATCACCACTTATGGGTTTCCAGAATCTCAGTTCTTTAATCTGTCACCAGGTCTCCTTGTCAAAAAGGAAACATATCTGGCAAATTTATTCCTAATAAAGTGTTACTTTGTTATATTTGTAATGTGTTAATTTGAGGGAATATTTGCATTTGAAGAGAGTGGACAAGGAGAAATCTAATGCTAATATATCAGGCACTGATATTTTGGGGTAAGAATTTTACCCTGCCCACACAGCCCCTCATGTCACTCCACATGAACTGATTTTAAACATGAACTTTTATCTGCCCATAGAAATATTTAAATGTAACTTTTGTTTCACTCTAGGTTTAAGATTTTGGTTTAAGATTCTCAAGATAAGCAAAGTTTAAATTCATATCAAAAACAAGGCTGTGAGTAAAATGCTTGTGTGAAGTATCTTTTAGTTTTCAGAATAATTTTGTTGCTCATTGTTGACATTGCCCAAATCTTTATAGTGATATCAGGTGGCTTCTAAATATTATCTGAAGGCACAATGGCATATACGAATCAGCAAAGCAAGCGCTTTTCTTTGTGATAAGTTTTATTTAGCTGCTTGAAGTGTTTAATTATGACAGTTAAAATATCATATACATTTTTGTCTTTTGCGTCTTTTCTAGGGCCGCACCTGCGACAAATGGAGGTTCTCACACTAGGGGTCTAATCAGGGCTGTAGCCGCTGGCCTATGCCAGAGCCACTGCAACATGGGATCCGAGCCACGTCTGTGACCTACACCACAGCTCATGGCAACACTGGATCCTTAACCCACTAAGCGAGGCCAGGGAGCGAACCCACAACCTCATGGTTCCTAGTCAGATTCGTTAACCACTGCGCCATGACGGGAATTCCTGAAATATCATATGTTTTTTATATTATACATTTGAAGGGCAGACTTTCCTGTTTTTTTTCTTTGAAAGTAAATCAAAATATGTTTTAAGATTATTTCTCTGTTTAAGAGATTATAAGCCCCAGAAAAGGGCATGAGTTGAAAATATGAGTGAATTTGTGGTTGTTCCACTCATGCTAGCCTCCTTAGCAATGACACACACCAAAAACATGGATGCATATGATACAAGCTTGCTTATCTACTAAATGGCTCTGTAGTAAAAGAAAATTTTAAAAATCTAAATTGTCTCAAAGCATAAGACTTCATGGATTAGTAATTTCTCTACTAAGATATTCTTAGGAATTTGCCACATTTTTATAAATAAAAATACAATTTTAGGTTGGAAAGTGTTTAGAATAATTTAAAAAAGCATCATTCACACTATCCATGATTTTTCCCCCAAAAGAGACCCAAATATTTATCAGCATCACATCATTTAATATAACTGTTAATGAAGCAAAAACCTAACAACCTTTTAGGATTATCTCTTGAGCTTTAAAAAAAAAAAAAAAGTTAGATTCCAATCACGAAACCACAGAGGTTGTGATTCATAATCTGGAGAGAGAGCTAGACATATGTGCTCTAGGTTGCTTTTTACATCGTTGTATGATTGCCAGGGTTGAAAGATCACAGGTTATTAGGATTTTTGAATGCAATTCTTTCTACTCCAGTAATTGAGGTGCCAGTACTGGAGAGAGCAAACTCCACAGGAGACGTGAGAGGAATACATGTATGTAGATATTAAAACAACTTTTCTATGAACCAGTTCCATGGCTTTTGAATCTTTCCAACAAATCAGGGACAAATGAAAGGGGTCAGAGTATGGAGAAAGGGTAAAGATGTCATGAGGAAAATATCATTGGGGAAATTATCACTCACTTTAATGGAAGGATGTCTTTCCTCTCATCTGAAGTCTTTTAAGGGGTGACATGTTTCAAGGGGACCACTCTTAGAGCTTTCAAATGCATTCTCTGGAGTTGAGCAACACAGAGGACAGGTACCAAATCATGCCTGAGCCAGAGAGTAGCCTGGGAATACCTCCCAGACAATATGGGGATGGACAGAGGGTCTGGTAACTACCTTCAAACAGAATCAGGAATTTCTGCTATGTGGCCACTGAGCTGCTCTCTCAGAGGTAGTCAGGGCAAAAGATTCATCCTGGGGGTAACCTTAGGCACCATTTCATAGGGCCCTTCTGGAACAAAAAGAACCCAGCCAAAAAAGGTTGGATATGTCAAACTGGATGCCTAGAACCTAAGAAAGGAGCTGAGTCTTCATGATCTCCCCAAAGTGAGATTAGTGGTTCATCTGCTGGTGTCAAGGGAACCAAAACAGGGCACAGGGACCCCCACAAAGCCCATAAAAGGGCACTAGAAAGGAGAGAATCACCTACCGAACCCAGAGAGCACACGGTCAGCTAGTGATGGTACAATTTTAAGTCAGATCTTTCTAAATCCCTCACTTTACTTTCTTCTGTTCCCCGCGAACCTGCAGGATAAGAAACAGATGCAACTATTGCTTTTGGAATGGATTAACAGTGAGATCCTGCTGTGTAGCACTGAGAACTGTGTCTAGATACTTACAAGGGAGCATGAGAATGGGAGAAAAGAGTATGTATACGTGTATGTGTAATTGGGTCACCATGCTGTACAGTGAAAAAAAAAGTTGTGTTGGGGAAATAATGATTAAAAAAAAGAAAGAAATAGCACTGAACAATGGAGGGAGATAACAAGTGGTAAGAGCAGGGTGACATGGTGGTTCAGGCTTGGTGAAAAACAGGAGAAGAAACCAGGCATGGCTCCTTCCCTGCGCAGACTTCCATACTAAGGTTGCTCAGTCCAGGGTTGGAGAAAATACTGTGACAGTAAATCAAGTCCACATTCTATTAATGTGGACCCAGATATTCTGTTTACCAACTTGAGACTATGTTCTAGACATAAATGGAAGATTTTTCATATAAGAATGATCAAAAAAATCATGATGCCTGCATCTATTTTCATCTCTTAAGGAATAGCCTCTCTGAACACATTGTGAATACGGAGTAGGAGACAAAAATAAAGTTGCCTCTTAATGACGTCGTATGATATACTTGTTTGTTAAGTTATATTTATTAAAGGTGATTTTATTACATGGGAATAAGAAGATCATGAAATTCCACTTGTAATGTAGCTAAGTATTCAATGATTTATAAAAAATAAAAATAAAAAATTGATATATGGACATAAGAAAATTTATGTAGCATTTTTTCCTGTTGAGACAAAATATTTAATACATATTCAGCTTTGTGGAGACTTAAACACGCAAGGAAAACCTCAAATGTGTAGTTTTCATTATCAAAAATGTCACACAATACCCTCGTGAACACAACATTTTCCTAAAACTAATCTCTAAAAATAAATTCTCATTAAGTGTGGGATATACCATAAGAGTTGCCAAACAGAAGCAAAATAGAAGGAAAGATGCCTAAAGCCCAGCAGTTTACCAAATCTCTGGCATTAAAACTTTCATTGCATATGGTCTTTGGTTTTAAGAGTGAAAAAATATATTTGGGTATGTAATTAGTTTTCTGTGAATGCTGTAACAAATGACCACAGTCTTGGGGCTAAAAAAGAACATTTGGGAAGAACAATTTTCACATGAGAATTTCATCTCCTGCTTTTAAGAAAAGGAAGCTCCCTCCGTGCCCCAGCTACAACACATTAACCATTGCATATACACAATGAGAAACAGCCACTACTGTACACTCTTGTTCTCCTCCAATGAACTTTTGTTCAAAACAAAGCTCACCAATTTCCTCCTAAAATCTAACAAAGCAAGCTCCTCTCCTTTATTCTCTGGACTATGCCTATGATTCACCACAGCTTGTCTGTCCCAAACTGCAATTTTCTGCTATTCCCAAATAAACCTGCTTTGATGGCAAAATAACTAGCTGTTTTATTTTTGAGAGCGCTATCATCCACAGTTTGCAGTGGCTATCTTTAGAGGGATCATTTTCCAGCCTACCACAACATGTGAACAGCAATAGACATATTACACATAGCATGAAAGTAAGACTTTCAGTCCACCCATATACTTTAGGTAATAAACTAGCACTCAAAATTCAGAAATTCAGTGGATTTCAAGAGCATCTTCACTAATGTAATTAATTCTCACATTGTAGCTACAGACGTAATTTTTAGTTCCCAGTAGTGAGAACAGAATAGATTTCTGGAGGCCAAAGGTGTTGGTGAAATGCCTGTGTAAACGTAGGATCAGATTATTATAAAATTCCATTACTCTCAAATACCTCTACTAAGAGCACTACATACAGAAAGGAAATTTATTGCTCTCCCTTTAGGATAGTAAAATTTAAAATAGCTCAATGCGGGACCTTAGCTCACCACAGAATTTTAATGCTGGACAGGATCTCAGCCCATCATCCTTACTTTTCAGATAAGAAAGTGAGTCTCCATCAAATGACTGCTCGTAGGTCCCAGAGCTAATGCCAGAATGAGATCAGAATTAATACTTCCTCACTTCTTATCCATGCTCTTCCTTTTGAGCTATGCAACTTTTTTATTTGGTCATTTACTAAAAATCAGTTTTAATCACTCTCCTGTTAGGTTTTACAACCCTTAGAATTAAAGCACATTAATTACTATTTAAGCCTTTATTTCTCGATTTAGTGACATAACTATGCCTCCTGACCCCTTAAAAACAAAAGTCTGACCAGCAAAAGAGGGAATTCAGGAGGACAGCACTTAATACTCAACTGCTATCAGGTTAATCCAAAGGATCTTTTTCTGTTAAGATTAAATGTGCACAAAAGGAAAGAAAACCTGCATATGTACTCAGTACAGATATATAAACCTACATCAGTGAGCAGGGCTGAATTTGTAACAGCTGGGGAGGTTCCTGTCTACAAATTAAATTAAAGATGCAGAAATTTTCTCTCCCACACCAATCAGGTTGGTTTGTGGTTTTCTAAAAAATTCACTGGCTACATATGTTTTTTTAATCTCATGAAGAAAGATATGATAAAAGGGCAAAATGTCACTCTGATATCCTTTGTAAATCATCTGCTTTCAAGTTTGCTAGGCAAGCTCAGCATGAAGACTGTTGATTACAACAGAAGCGGCCCCAGTTTCTCTAAGTGATGCCAGGACACCATTTGAGAAATCCAAGTTTAAAAAATCTGAATGAGTAGGTGATTTTGAAATGATTTTGTTCTTGTATTTGCTCATAATATAAAATACAGGAGATGTTACATTGCTGTCCAAACTTTTTCTGAGAATATGATGCATCTTGTTTAGACAGTTAGAACTCCCTGCTATTATTTATTCATTCCAATATAAATTATTCTCTTCAAATGAACTCAAGTAACATAACCTCTGGCTTCCAGGAACCAGAGCATGCTTTATTTTGGAGAGATATGAATTTCACCTCATTCCTTGAAAATTGAAAAATCAAATAACGAACAAGCCTAATGTTTGCAATCAATACCTAGTTCAGTAACTCTTTGAGATTATTTAACTCCAGTGTGAGTTGTAGTCTTGGGAGTATTAAGGACTTGAAATCTTTTCTTTTTTTTTTTTTTTTTGCTATCACCTCCAAAACTGAGATGAGCTATGGTAGGGAGTTGCCTTTATTACGGGGATCTGAAGGGAATCTATAGTTTGTTTTATTTATTTTAAAGCCAAAAGCCAATTCAAGGGTGATGAATGGTGTCAGTCTGACAGCACCAAAGACTGAAATTCTTTCTTCCAAAGTTTAGATAGGCAATGACTGCAATTTCTTCTACACTTTACAGGGTGAAGTGCATTAACTCTTCCTTGGATAATCTGATTCTAAAAATGCGGCATCAGGATCATGATCTATTCTGACAATTCCTTTTCTCCTCTTAGACCTTGTAAGTGTGAAGGTAGATGTATTAGAAGAGATTCCTTTTACTTTTTAAGAGATTTTTTTTTTTTTCGGTTGGAACCGAATAAAGTCTTCTGATTGAATTCATTCAAGTCAGCACACCGATTGATGGCTTGAGCTGGTCTGGACCTGACCCCAACAATGACTGTTCTATGGGCCCAATCTCAGAAGGGGTTCAGATTTATTGACCTGAATTTTGTGAGACTGAAAGAAAAGTCTCAGGGAAAGCTGACACTTAGACACTCTACCTTTTGACTTATCAGAAAATTTACCCTGCTCTTTGGTTAGCACCAATAATAGTGGTGACATAGAGGAATGGATAATCCTTTGCTGCTGAGGGACAGCCACAGAACAAGAATAGAAAAGGCCACGTTCAGCTAGTCATTACCACCCAGGTAACAATGACTTCTGGTTGCTAACATAATATAGTCTGGTTTTAAATGAGAATCATTTTCTCTGGGGCAGTTTTTTTTTTTTTAACCTATTCATTCCTATAAGTAACTAATTTATAGCATTTAATATTTCCATTGCAATAAGTATAGAAACTCAGTAAAAGAAGACATTACATCATTATTTTTACGCATTATTTTGCTCAACTCTTTAAATATTAGGTGTACTTTTAAAAGAAGGTTACTAGTAGAGATTGAAGCTTGTGTCTATGTGAATAGCAGTTGAAAGTTTGTAGAACCATGACAATAATAAAATTTTGCTGAAGCAATAATGCTAATTAAGTTTGTGGCATAACCACAATGTAACAGCTGTTGCTAGAAAATTTGGGCATAATAATGAAAATACAACTTGTTTCAAGGTGCTCAGAAAAACAATAATAATACACTGAAAAAAAGGTAGCAATGTAGAACAAACTTTGAGTGTTACCATCAAATACGGAATATTCTTAAGAAAATTAGTCTCTTTTAGAGTAAATCATTTTTTTATTACATAGTTACATGTTAAATAATGTGGCATGGACTTCAAATACTGATGGAATTCAAATAAAAAAATAAATTTAATGAAGTATGGAGTATTTGAATTGTGAACTAGGATTTGGAAAAAAAGAATGTATTTTTTAAAAGTACTACTGGGAGGACATTGCCAATTGAAAAATGCTATCAAATACATGGTATAAGCATGAATTATATTGGAACAATGAGGCTTTCTCATTTCTCTGGTGGATGAAATACACTTTGAAGTGACCTTAATTAATACTGTTTCTTCCTTCATACAAAACTTTTAAGAAGTGAAAAATGGAGTGATTGTGATTGTCAGGATAATTTCAACCTATATATATATATATATATATATATAAAGATAGAGGAACTCATAGCAAATTAAGCTTGGGGGAAAAAACACAAAACACAATTCCTCCTTTTAAAGGACTGAATTTTGGAGGTTAAGATTTGCTGACCACAGGCTTCATAGGAGATTTTTAAAAATCTCTTTCTTGATTTAAAATGATGAAAGCTAAATGAGAAATTTTCATGAATTCACTGGACTTATGTAGCACTTCACAGTTTACGAGCATAATCACTTACATTATTTATTTTATGCTAGACTAGAGACAAAATAGCTGGTTCAAGGGTCATTAATTCCTAACTGTAAGCCTTTGATCTTGTCTTTTTTAAATGTAGGACTTGGCAGAGATTTGGAACTCAAACATGAATCCACTATGTAGACTGCACACTGCCACCATTTAAAAGATGGCATAATCCTGGAAAAAGTCAGGTAACTTGCCAAAGACTTCACAGATTAAGGGATAGATATAATAGTAGTCTTCAGAACTACTATCCTGTGATTTTTCTGCCAAATTATATAGCTTTAAATACATATAATTTCACATATGAGCATATTGATTGATGTGAGTCTCTAGATACATTTTTATTTATATTTAACCAGGCCTACATCACTTCTATATTTAAGTGATATGCATGCCACTCTTAAACACTGTACCCATAGATACAATGTTATGTGCTATTGTTTCTCCAAATCACAGATTAAACTTGGAGCACCTTAGAGATGGCAGGGAGAGCAATATTTTATATTAAAATAAGCAACCATATGTACTGAACTTCTTTTTTAATGTAAAAGAAAAATGTGCTTGTGGAAGTTTGTTTTACATCATATTTCAATCCTTGGTTTATATGATCATATTTTCTCCTGCGCTTGACACTTTTGAAAGGAAGTTTTCATGAGCAATGAAATACAAAGGCATTTGTGTTCCCCAGAAATCCACATTTTCCAGAATATAGACTAGAAATCGGCATGGTTTCTATCCACTCCTCATACTGTAATTTGTATACTTATATCTGCTCTTACCCATTTCTCCTTCGCCTCCATTTTAAAAGAAGGAGTACTAAGGAAGGAAAGAAGCCAGATATTTTATGATGTGTATAGTCATTTCTGTATTCTAAAGGACATGGTTTTACCTGAGGTAAAATTAAAACTCACACCGATATTAAAGGCTCTCATATCAGTGACATGTGTGCCAGATAGTAAACTTTATTTTTTTTATTTTTCAGCCACCCCAGCAGGGATCAGATTCAAGCAGCATTTGTGATCTAAGCCGCAACCGCAGCAACATCAGATCCCTAACACACTGAGCCGGGCAGGGATCAAGCCTATGTCCCGGTGCTCCCAAGGAGCCACTGATACCCTTGTGCCACATTGGGAACTACTGGGTAGAAAATTTTAAACCAAACTTCTATTCTACTCTTTGTGATGCTGGGGCTAGAAGTCTGTAAACCACATTTCTGTTTTACTCTAGCTGACACCCTGTTGGACTGTACCAATAGGGGGCGCTAGAGGGAACCTGGAAAGGTGAAGGAGCAGACTTGCTGCTTCCTGTTCTTTCCGCAGGGGCCCCAGCACACACCTCCCTACTTAATTCTACTTACTTCTTCTCCCTCCTTACTTCTTCAGTAAGCACTGTTATTTCCAATTTGCAGTTTTCCAAAGTTCCCACTGTCTTGCTTTAAATCCTGCTTCAGGCACTATTTCTTTTAAAATCATTTGCTAAGTGCCTTGGTCATTATCACAAACAACACTGACAGATTTTTCTTTTTTCTCTTTTTTTTTCCCCAACTTGGTCTCTGTCAGAAATCTCAAGAGCAGCCATACTATCTCTCATCTCTCACCCCAAAATTCCAGATTGGTTGGATAATCTCCTTTAGTGATTACTGAAAAGACAGTATTCAAATAATTAAAATAAAATTTGTCTCAACACCACAAACCATGAGGCCATGAGCTTTTATTACAAACCATGTTTAAATGTGTCCATATAAAATATTATTGAATGAAGTAATTAATTTGAACTTGCAATTTAAAAAATTCTCTTGAGAGCGTCTATGAGGTTAGAAACTTTTTTTTCCTTTTCCTCACAGATGCAGCATAAAATACACCAGAAAACTAAACCACTATACTTCTTACATCTGTTTTTCCTACTTTATACATCAAAGTCTTCAAATTTTTTTTTATTCTTTGTGTAATGCTGTAAAGAGCCCTGTGAAACAAAGTATTTTCAGTTTGCTACTCTCTCATAGGAAATTAATACACATAAGTTAACTTTTAAATATTTTAAAGCTCTTATTTTGGAGATTTTTAAACTTCTAGAAAACCAGAAAAGCGATAGAATGAATTCCTATATACCCATTGTAATAGTTAATTTTATTTTGGCTGGGTCACAGTGCTCAGATATTTGGCCAAATTTATTTAGGATGTTTCTGTGAATGTGTTTTGGAATGAGCTTAACATTTAAATTGATGAACTCTGAATAAAGCAGATTGACCTTTATAATGTGGATGGTCTCATTTAATTGGTTGAAGTTCAAAACAGCACAAAAGACCGGGCTCCTTGCAGGAGGAGCAAATTCTGCCAGTGGGCAGCATTCAAGCTTCAATTATATCACTGTCTCTTTCCTAGTCTTTAACTTACTGACCCATTCTAAGGTTTTGGACTTGCCAGCCTTTGTAACTGTGTGAGCCAATTCCTTAAGATAAACACACACACACACACACACACACACACACACACACACACACTATTGGTTATATTTCTCTGAAGAACCCTGAATAATATACCCACCATCACCATTAACAGTTGGCAATTGCTATATTTACTTAATCAACCTTTGTGTAATAATAATTTAGAATAAATACAAGCATCATGACACTTCATCCCAAACTAGGTCATTACATTACTATCAATAATCTCTGAAAGAAATATTTCCCCGCATAAGAAAATAGCACTATCGCACTCAACAAACAATAATTCTTTATATCATTTACTACTCATTTCATCTTTTTTTTTTCATTTTTCTTTTTAGGGACACACCCCCAGCATATGGAGGTTCCCAGGCTAGGGGTCAAATCGGAGATACAGATGTCGGCTTATGCCACAGCAACAGCAACTCGGGATCTGAGCCACCTCTGCGACCTATACCATAGCTCATGGCAACGCTGAATCCGTAACCCACTGAGCAAGGCCAGGGATCAAACACGCAATCTCATGGTTCGTAGTTAAATTCGTTTTCCCTGTGCCACTACGGGAACTCCACTACTCATTTCATCTTAAAATTCTGCCAATAGTCCCAAAACTGCCTTGTTCAAACAAGAAGCCAATTAAGAACCAAATATCATGTTGGGATGTGTTGAGACCTAATCCTTTATAGATAATGCTGTGCAACTTGCATTGCATCACAGTAAGAAGCACATAATGTCTGCACCATTTATAATTCTAACACTGAATTCCCTGTTAAGGGGATGATGGCCTGATCCCTCCTTTTGTGTAGTTACATCTCTTCCCCTTTGTGACTTTCAAATAATCTTTGTGATGATATTTTGACATCGTATGAGTATTTGCAGCACTCTTTCATCTAGTGATTGTATCATCCATTTCCTGAATCAAATATTTTATTAGAAGTTGCAAAGAAAGATTAGCAGGCTATCCAATGATAATTTACTGTAGGATTACATGAGAGCCAATTCTGTTACCCATTTCTTCCTAATTTGTGTAACTATGAACACACTAGCATGGAAATTTGGGTTGTCATGGCTGCAATCAATAAAATGAAGTAAAAGAGAATTACTCTGGATGGAGGAGGGCCTACTTTAAGATCTCTTTTTTATAAGATGAGGGGAGTCTGAAAGAGTAGTAAGAGAAATAATGATGTTCAGAAGTCTCAACCTCCGTATCACTATAATAAAAATTACTTGGTATACACTATACGACATTTTCTAATAGAATGAGGAATAGATAATAGATAAATTATTCTCGGCAGTGCAAACAAAGAGCTCATAGCATAAATTTTTCCTCAACTTTACTGAGATGTAATTGACAAAGAACTGAATTATTTTTATAAAGACCTAATTAAAAGACAGTGTATGTAACCTATTAACTCAACACTGTTTTTACCTATTGCCATGTAGTATTTGTGTATGGTTTAGAGAATTTTAAACCTTTTTCTTCCCATTTGTTTTTCCTATTCACTTGGAATCAAGGTTTTGAAACTCTGAGCTTTACCTCTTTGGCAATATATTTTCACCTTTTACCTACAATTGCCTATCTTCTGAATGTATAAACTTACCTTCAACTTTACTAAATCTGTGGTAAAGGAACACCCACTGAGAATGAATGGTAAAGATATTAAACTTAAGGGATATGGGAATTTAGAAATTAACATTTTGATAGGAGCAAGAAGATTCTGAAACAATACTGGAAAAAAGCCAGCTCTAAGTTTTTGGTCTTCTCTGGCAGACTGTGGGGGTTTAATTAAGATCCCAATAGATGTTTGAACTCAGAATACTTATTCAAACTCACTGAACCCTTTGAGGTTGGCTTGTTGCTAATATTTTTCCATTTTAGTGTAAGATTTCCCACTGACACTAACCAACACCACCTCAATGTGAATAAGTGGAAAAGGAAGTTCAAGATTATTGAACTCTTATAAAATGACTTATTTATTGTTTTTACTTAATTCTTCAGATGTAGTTTGTGGGGATTTTATTATTATTACTATTATTAGATTTTTAAGGTCTATTTTCCATTCAAGTGGCCCTGATCTTCCTAGGAAAATTCTGAACAACAAAGACAGCTGTTACAAGAATGAACTCACTAATTAGTTTCATATTGGGAAAATAAATAGTGTAACAAGTAACTTACCTATTGTTTATTTCTTAAGGGATAGTGTGGAAAATGTCCACTCATGACTTAATTGCAATAAAATAAATAGGATTCAATTTGTATGTTTTGGTTGACAAATTTTCTAAGAGTACAACTGTTCCAAATTAAAATCAGAATCCACCTTCATAAGCTTGGTTGTTATTTATCTATTTATTTATCTTTTTAGTCCAAGAAAAATTTAGTGTTGAATAAATTAGTCTCTGAGATCCAGATGACATGTAACAGTCTGCTTCTTTAAGTACTCCAGCATTTAGTCTGAATGCCATTCTATCATGGGAAATGGTAATAAAAGAAACAAAATCTACTGAGGAATAATAAGTATCTGTACATTCTAAACAAGTATCCCAGACACTGACATTATCAAATTGTTCGGTTTCAATAATGAAGTTTACTCATTTCATCTATTATAAAATGGCATTTTTGCTTTCTCTAAATGTAGACCTCATTTTTTTCACTGTATTTCAATTTTTCCTTTTCCCTTTTTCACTCAAGAAATTACTGGTCTAGGGAGTTCCTGTCGTGGCTCAGTGGAAACAAATTCAACTGCTGTCCATGAGGATGCAAGTTTGATCCCTAGCCTCGCTTAGTGGGTCAGGGATCCAGCGGTGCCGAGAGCTGTGGTGTGTAGGTTGCAGATGTGGCTCGGATCCTACATTGCTGTGGCTGTTGTGTAGGCTGGCGGCTGTGGCTCCAATTCAACCCCTAGCCTGGAAACTTCCACATGCCTTGGATTCTACCTTAAACAAGAAAGAGAGAAGGAAAGAGAGAGAGAGGAAGGAAGGAAGAAAGAAACAAATTACTGGTCTATTATGGACTGAATGTTTGTGTTCTTTTAAAATTTGTAGTAAGAAAACCCTAGCCCCCAAATGTGGTGGTATTAGGAGACAGGGTATTTGGAAGTAATTAGGATCAGATGAGGTCATAAGGGCCATCCCCTCTTGAATGGGATTAGTACTCTTGAAAGAGCAATTAGAGATTGCTTCTCTCTGCTTTCTGCCATGTGAGGATACAAGACAGCCATCTACACCAGGAAGTGAGTTCTCACCAGACACTAGATCCTCAGGCACCTTGGTCTTTGATTTCCCAACCTCCAGAACAGAAAAATAAATGTATATTATTTAAGCCACCAAATCCATGATCATTTGTTATAGCAACCAGAACTGACTCAAGTTGCCTAAACTAAATAATTGCACATCACATATAAAAATGTCTTTGAAAAATATGCTGGTCAACTTCAACATTGCATAAAAAATTGTATACCTCATTTTATGTTTTTACTTCTTACTCAAAAAATCCAGCATTTTACAATTCACAAATTCATCTTCTTTCTGGACAAACTTAAAATTTAATGCCCATCAGAATCATCAGTGGTTCAACACAACTTGGCTTTTCATTTTTGCCTGGCACCGGTCAAAGGGAAGACAAACCCACTGTCCATTCCTGTTGAGGGGAACAAAATATCAATTTGTGTTTCTCTATGACCACCGTAGGTTAACTCATATCTAACCTGTGAGGTTCTCAACACCCAACTATTTAGGAGTGGCTTTCCTATGTTATGTCATCTCAATCAGAAAAAAAGGGAGGAAGAAAGTGAGATCAGGGGAAGCAGTATGGAAAGGGAGCGACTGAGGATAAAAGAAAAAAGACAATAATTAAGAAGCATTTATAGTGGATTTCTGATTTTCTTTGTAATGTTCTCTAACAAACGGTAAAGAACCATTGTAACATGAGGTACAACTAGTAAACTATACAAAAATTGGTAGTTTTACAAAGACCACTAAATAAAATAATGAATGATCAAAACCAACTAAAATAAAGTATTTTATTGAATTTATTATTTTATTACATATATTACTAAATCTTAAAAAATATTTTAGATATTAATTTCAAGAAGCTAGGTAATGTTAACACATTGACTTGAAAAAAGTGTGTCATATGTTTGCCTCGACATGTAATATTTAGCTGTAGGATAATTTAGGGATTTCGATTTGCCTTCAAATTCTTTTCCAAAGCAGTTTATTATACTTTCTACTTTCCTTCTGTGTTTTACATCCAGCCACCTTCCAGGTTAAAAATAAGTTTTTAAAAATTTATGCTAATACTCTTGCCTTTTTTATAAGTAGGTACATTAGATTTAATACAAATGATAGTCAATAAATCTGTAAATTGCTGAGCTATGTCTAAATGCTTGTTGGCTTCTTGGTGATTCTGAAGTAAAAGAATTTATGATTGATTGCTTATTATGATAGAGTGCAAGAGAAGATGTGATTAGTGGTAAACCAAAGAGAAGACTCCAATTTATACCCCTCAAAGCTTGTTAACCATATACAGTGCAGCAGAAATGTATTTTCAAAAAATGGCCAGAACAATTTTTCTTATTACACAACAATATTTCCAGATCCTTGCCATTCCCCCATCAAGAAGTAGATGAAATGGAGTGGTACTTTTATCAATAAAATGTACCACAAGTGGTACTGTGTGATTTTCAGGCTGAGTTATAAATGATGACATGACTGAGTTATAAATGATGACATGACTTCTGCTTGGCTTTCTGGCGCTCTCAGGACAATCACCTTTAGAATCTACCCACTGCATGGAACTTGTAGATGTTTAGTTAAAAGCTGCTGCTAAAATCCCAGATGACTGCCAGCATCAGTTGCTAGTCATGCAAGTAAATGATTCCAGCTCCCAACTTTCTTGCTGGCCCTATCAAAACTAAGTGGAACAAAGACAAGCTGAACTTGCTGACCCTTGGCGAATTGAATATTTGTGAGCAAAAATCCATGTCATTTGTTTTTAGGCCACAAAATGTTGTGGGCTTGTTATTTATTGATAGAATTGTGTCCTCCACAAAATCCGTATGTTGAAGCTCTAACCCTTAATGTGACTATAGTTGAAGGTAGGGCTTTCAAGGAGATTATTAAGGTTAAATGAGGTCATATGGATTGTGTTTAATCCCACAGGACTGGTATCCTTATAAGAGGAGGAAGAGACAACAGAGGCATGCTCATGCTCTTTCTCTCTCTTTCTCTCTCTCTCCAAGCACACACATGGGAAAGACTACATGAAAACAGTAAGAAGGTGGCCTTCTGCCATCCAGGAAGAGAGAACTCACCAGAGACCAACCTGAAGGCACCTTAATCTTGGACTTCTAATCTCCAGAACAATGAGAAAATAAATTTTTGTTGTTTTAACTACTTAGTCTGGTATTTTGTTATGGAAACCTGAGCAGACCAATACAGGTTTTAATTTGATAAAGTAGGGTTCTACCATAAAAAATATCTAAAAATATGACAGAAACACTGACAGCTGGAAATAAAGAGCACAGACAAAATGGGACAGAATGGAGGAAGGCTCTTGATTTTCATGGATTCTTTAGGATGAGACAATAGAGCTCTCTAGCTTTGAATACGCATTATGTTTCAAGAAAAGGAAAGAAGGACCAACATGAAGGCAATTCAGAGATAATCAGAGATAATTCTCAGAGATAATTCTCCTCCCACCAGAGCCCCAGGGGACAAGACTTTCCTTTATGATTTCAGAAGGTAAGGCTACCTCCTCAGTTTCTGTGGCCCAGGAAGCTGCTAACCACCCCAGAGAGCCACAGGGGTGAAGTTGCCACCTAGAAATATCAGGGTGTCAGTACTACCACCCTTGGGCCCAGACACAGAGTACTGAGCCAAAGAGGATATACTCAAGCTTTAAGATCTAATGGAATTTTACTTG
The DNA here is from genome assembly GCF_016906955.1 of Phacochoerus africanus. NCBI lineage: Eukaryota > Metazoa > Chordata > Mammalia > Artiodactyla > Suidae > Phacochoerus > Phacochoerus africanus. The sequence goes on along the minus strand of NC_062544.1, from coordinate 246,066,153 downwards.
ATTTGAACCTGTCACCCCTTTTTTAATTTCTAATTTCTCCCCTTTGGAATGGACTGTCTCTCCTCTGCTTGTCCCACCACTGTATTTTGGAAGTATGTAACTTGTCTAATTCCATAGATTTATAGCTAGAGAGGAATTCTGAGTCAGGGAAAATCATACAAGATTCACCCGTGCTTGCTTTACATGACATTTGGATGTGACTTTTGACTTGGAATTGATGCTATAATGGGCTGAGATTTGGGAGGGCGGGGTGCCGGGATGTGTGAATGCATGGCATATGAGAAGGAAATGAATTTGGGGAGTGAGAAGGCAGGATGTTATGAACTGAATTATGTTCTTCCAAAAATTCACATGTTGAGGCCCTAAAACACCCAGTGTGAGTGTGTTTGAAAATAAGTCTTCTAAGGAGGTAATTAAGATTAAATGAGGTCTTAAAGAAGAATGAAATTTTGCCATTCTTAACAACATGGATGGACTTGGAGAGTATTATGCTCAGTGAAATAAGTCAGACAGAGAAAGACATATACTGTACGATCACTTACACGTGGAGTTCAAAAAATAAACTGGTGAATATAACAGAAAAGAAACAGATTCACACCTATAGAGAACAAATTAGTGCTCACCAGTGGGGAAAGGGGAGGGGTGAGGGGAAGATAAGAATAGGGGATTAAGAGGTACAAACTACCTTTTATACTATTAAGAGGTATAAAATAAACAAGCTACAGGAATATATTGTACAACACAAGGAATATAGCCAATATTTTATAACTATAAATTATGAATCACTATGTCATACACCTGAAACTTATATAACATTATACACCAACTATACCTCAATTAAAAAAGAATGGGAATTCCTTCATGGCTCAGTGGTTAACAAATCTGACAAGCATCCATGAGGACACAGTTTCGATCCCTGTGCCTTGCTCAATAGGTTAAGGATCTAGCATTGCCCTGAGCTGTGGTGTAGGTCCCAGACAAGGCTTGGATCCTGCATTGCTGCAGCTGTGGCGGTAGGCTGGCGGCTACAGCTCTGATTCGACCCCTGGCATGGCAACCTCCATACGCTATGGGTGCGGCCCTAAAAAGCAAAAAAAGAAAGAATGGGACCCTAATACAGTATCCTTACAAGGTGCCATTATAAGAGGAAGAGGCATGGGAAGCATGAGCACACAAGGAAAACTCTATATGAGGATACAGCAAGTTAATCATAACCGTAGAGTTGTCAACTCATCCTTTTAGTTCTGCCCACTTTGGGTTTCATTATTTGAAGCACCATTATTCTGAGCATACCCATTCAGAATTCTTGTATCTTCCTGATGAAGTGACCCCTCTATCATTTTTAAGATCCTTTATCCCTGCAAATACTTTTTGTTCTTAAGTTTACTTATCCTGACATTAGTATAATCAAACCAACTTCCCCATGTTTAATGTTCATCTTTTTTCCACTGAGTGACTTTTAAAATAGCTGTGTCTTTATAGTGAGTTTCTTGTAGAGAAGATATGGATAGGGTTGGCTTTTTCATGCTGACAACTCTACCTTTAATTAGGGTGCTCATATTATTTAAATATAGTGTGGCTTAACTGAGTATTCTAAATGTTGGCTTTTCAAGTAAATATAATATAAAGTTAATTATCAAGTAAATTTATACAAATAAAATCTCACTTTTATCTACTGAAATTCTAAGATATTTTTGAAGACAAAAATGATTCTGCCACCAAAATTATTTTCAGGCCATAGATGATCTTGCTTTGATTGATTAATACCCTTTGGTCAAGTGGATTAGTTTTAATTGTTTTGAAGAGATCTCTTAGCAGATGCCCAAGTGAACTGTTACTTCTAGTTACAGGTATGAGTCACCATTTGTCACTTATGTTTATGGTACCACATTTCCAGAACTAATTCTGCCACCATCTGGTAATTCCACCATGATCATGTGCCTTTGAAACTTTTAATTGTGTTAAAGTAAAAAGTAAAAGAAAAGAGGAACTCATGTCTCATAAACTTAGCTTCTCTCCAGAAGTATATATTGGCTTCACCATTTACGAATCTAAGCCTCCTTCTAATACCTGGAATATAGGAATAATATATCATCTTTCCCAACAGGGTTTAAAGAGTATGGTCACAAGAGAACAGGTTTCCATTAATTCTATTTCTCTGAATAGAAATCTTGTCTTTATATTACCTCTCTTTCCTGAAAAGTACATCCATATTATACATGTGATATTTTTCTCTCTTCTTCATTTGATAAATTTAACTACATAAAAGCAGAATGCTAATATTATTTAGAGACTAGTCAAATTGCCTTTAAAGGAAGGTATCTAGGAATCATTTTCTGAGCTTTAAAATTGAGGAGAATACAAATAATGACAAATTGATATAATAAACACCATCAGGTTTAAGCATTTTACCCTACATTTTAAGTGGTGTTAGCTAGAAAACAACTGGCGGGGTGGCAGGGGGAAGAAGTAGGACAGACTGCATGGAAAATAACAAAAATATACTCTCAAATAAGAGCATGTGACTCAATTTTTCAGCTCCTGTGTTTGCCCTAGAAAATACCCATATTTAGTTATTTGTAAAAATGGAAAACTTCAATGGAGAATTTCAATATACCAAGTCATAGGGTAATTCCATACAGAAAATAATGAATAGTCATCTCAAAATATGTAAAGAAGAAAAAGATAAAATTGTTACATTTTTCATAGATTTCTCTGGAATAATTATGAGTCTAGGGAAATCATACCAACTCTGAAATTTAATTAAGTCTACCAAATAAGTTTGTATTTTACATTGAAGTATGTTCTGCTATATAGTAATAAAGAAAAAGAAGTATTATACAATAAGGTTGAGAAATGGAAGCTTCATCATTTTAGAGACCTAATCTCATTTGTTATGATAACTAAAGTTAGATAATCTAACTTCAAAAATGTTGATGGCAAATCAATGACACATGGCTACATTTTTTTGCAAATTAGCATGAATAGAAAGCTGAATCTAAATTTACAGAGATATACAGAGCTGAAAAAATTTAACACTTGTAGATAATTTTGAAATGAATCTGAACATGGAATTAATTTACATAATTGTATAATTTTTAACTCATCTAAGCTGCTACATATTTATTTGAACTTTAGTGAAATAGCATTTTGAAATTTGCAGCAAGCTCAGAGAATATCTAGTCCTGCTATATCACTTTAGAGTGGAGTAGCTTTAGGTTTCAGAGAAGTTGAAACATTTGTCCAAGATGGAATTAGAACCCACATCTATGACCTAAAATAAATGATGATAATATGTTAGAATATAGTTGTCCCACCCCCTTATTCACAGTTTTGCATTCCAGAGCTCCAGCTACCTGCAGCCAATAGCGGTACAAAAATATTTAACGGAAAATTCCAGAAATAAAAATTAATAGCTTTGGATTGTAAGATGTTCTGAATAACATGATGGAATTTCTCTCCATAGCACTGTGTCCAGCCAGGACATGAATCATCCCTTTTTCCAGTGCATCCTGCTTATTATTTACCTAGTAGCCATCTGGGTTATTAGATCAACTGTCTCAGCAACAAGTTCTTATGTCAAATTAACCATTCTTTTACTTAATATAATATGGTCCCAAAGCACAAGGGCAGTGATGCTGGCAATGCAGATATGCCCAAGAGAAGCCATGAAGTGCTTTATCAATTGAAAAGGTGAAAGTTCTCAAGAAAAGAGAAAAAAAGTCCTATGTTGAAGACGCTAAGATTTAGATAAGAACAAACCTTCTATCTGCAAAATTGCGAAAGAGAAATTTGGACTAGGTTTGCTGTCACATCTCAAACCAAAAGTTAAGAATTTTCCTACGGCAAAGCAGGTTAAGGATCCAGTGCTGTTACTGCTGTGGCACAGGTTCGATCCCTGGCCTGGGAACTTCCACATGCTATGGGCATGGCCAAAAAACAAAATACAACAAACTGCAAAAGTTATAGCCACAGTATATGATAAGTGCCTCGTTAAAATAAATGCTGCAGCTCCAATGGGACCCCTAGCCTGAGAACCTCCATATGGTGGGTGCGGCCCTAAAAACCAAAAAAAAAAAAAAGAAGAAAAAGAAGAAGAAAAAGAAAAAAGAAGATATTTTGAGAGAAAGATCACATTCAGATATTACATATCATGAACTGTTAAAATTGTTCGGTTTTTTTTTTTTTTTTTGTCTTTTAAGGGCTGCACCAGTGACATAAGGAAGTTCCCAGCCAAGGGGTCTAGCGGTTGAATCAGAGCTACAGCTGCCAACCTACACAACAGCCACAGGAATGCCAAACTGGGGCTTCGTCTGTGACCTACACCACAGCTCATGGCAACACCAGATCCTTGACCCACGGAGTAAGGCCAGACATCGAACCCACGTCCTCATGGATACCTGTTGGGTTTGTTAACCACTGAGCCACAATGGGAACTATGTGTTCTATTTTATTATTAGTTACTATTAATAAAATACTCTAATTTATAAAATAAATTTTATCATAAGCATGTATAGGGAAAAACATAGTATACATAGAATTTGGTACATCTTCAATTTCAGGCATCCACTGGAGATCTTGAAACAGTTTCCCCGTGGATTAGGAGGAACTACTGAAATAGACTAAGTAACAATTAGAAAAACACTTCATAAACAAACATTGTTGTGAAATGCACTTCCTTCCACACCAAGCTGCTTTTTCCCTCAATTTGGTTTCTCCTGTTTGTTCTAAGTAATTGAATAATTGTGCAAAATAAACTATTTAACTTTCCTTTTACCTGCTTTTTATTGGAATGGAATAGCTCATCTTCTTCAGATGAATGCTGTCTTAAGCAAGGTGACTTCCTAATAAGACAATCAGTAACAATCAAATTTCTTGACCCTGATGAATGAGAACAGTGAGGTTTTTGTTTTATTTATTTATTTTTGCTTTTAGGGCTGCACTTGTGGCAGGCATATATAAGTTCCCAAGCTAGGGGTCAAACTGGAGCTACAGCTGCTGGCCTACACCACAGTCACAGCAACACCAGATCCAAGCTGCATCCGAGACCCACACCACAACTCACTGCAACGCTGGATCGTTAACCCACTGAGTGAGGCCAGGGATTGAACCCGAGTCCTCATGGATGCCAGTTGGACTCATTACCACTGAAACACAACAGGAACTCCCAAGAACAGTGAGTTTTTAATTCACATTTTTTATCATTGAAATGTTTCCTAACAGGCAAATGATTTCCTTTTCTCATTTGGTCTAAGTTGAAATTCAACCACTCCTTTATTCAAAATTCTTGTATTTGTATAGCGGTTTCCTTCTGTGAAGGACTTATTTATTTATTTTGCTTTTTAGGGCCACACCCGCAGCATATAGAGGTTTCCAGGCTAGATCCTTAACCCACTGAGCAAGGCCAGGGATAGAACCCACAATCTCATGGTTCCTAATCAGATTTGTTTCCCCTGTGCCACAACAGGAACTACTGTGAAGGACTTATAAGGGTAGAAAATGATCTTTGAAATGTGTTCTAACATGCTACAATGGTAAAAGATATAAGGCTAAACCAACTTACTCTGTTTCACAGTAAATTGTTCACTATTCTGCTTTCTTAAACATTTTCCTCTAAGCTTCTATTATATAAAATGTTGATGATCATATCTTGAGTGAAAAGAGATACCTGCAAACAGAACTGAAATTATAAGTGTCACTAGTGGAGATTTAGAGTGTAAGAAAAGGAAGGAAACATGCTGTTTTGAATAACAGATGGCATTTGTTGACACTTAAACCTATCATTTTAACATTCGGTGGGAACTACCAAGACAGATATGCTGAAAATAGAAAGAAAAAGCACATTATTAAGTAGCACAATATTAAATTGTTTCAAACAACATTTGTTTATGTCTGCAGTGTGCAACAAATTATATCAGACTGAATCCCAAAACTGGATCAATCTGCAAATAAATTTGAGTTTGTGTGTATAGACATAAGATGACCCTCTACTTGATTTATACTTATATTTGTCTATATTTACTTTATCTTCACATTAAAACTATGATCTTTAAAATTTATCTGTTTATAAGATGAGAAGAATTTAATTCCCTATCTCAGGTATGATTTATTTTTCTTCCTGGTTGGGGAAATGGACTAATTCCCATAGATTATCTAACGTTATATATGGTTTCATTATCTTTGCTTATTCAGATATTATTCAGTTTTCAACTTGATGGTGACTATAGGACACAAGCTAGCAAAAAAGAGTTTTTCATTTTGATATCAAGAAGTCATTAGTATTAACAACTTAATGTTTATCAAATTACTCTGAACACTCATGTGTATGGTTCTGCATTAGTACAAAGGATTATCTGGTAAGCTAAATTAACAAAATTGAACAGTATGGCAAAACAAGAATCATCTGCTTTTAGGAATTAAGTAATTATATATAATTAATGGAAAGGAATAATAATTAGTGAATACATAATACACAATAATCAGTTAACACTTTAAAAATAATTAACTTTCCTAATGACCATTTTCAACAAAATTAATGTAGTTTGCATGAGTAGCTGGTGACAACTAAAATACTAATAGCTCTTCATTATAGCACTGCCAGAGGGGGTGGAAAGAATACGGTGAAAGCAAACCTTATTGTTTTTCAATAGTATACTTCTCATGATTCTTTTGCTGAAAAATAATAATTCTTCAGAAAATTTAGCTTTAGTAGAATTTAAGTGATAAAATATATACGTATACATGTATATCTTCTGTAAGATGTAAATATAATACCTGTATTTATAATTACCTTATTTCAATTTATTGATTTCAGAGGAAATAATTTTTAAGCTATCTCAATATCATCTTGGACACTTTCTCTTTTCTTCTTCTAATATTATCAGCTACCAATTTGTATATTTTTTCCCTTCTAAACCTACTTCATTCTTCCATGCCACATGCTCCCACCACTACATAATCTCTAGGTGTCTTGCTTTATTTTTAACACTTACATTTTATCTTATACATAGTCATCAATCTTGTTTTTCCCCTGAAACATAGTTTACAACTAGGTCTTAACCATCTCAAAAGTATCAATGGTTCCCCGTTGCTTACAGGATAAAGTCCCAACTCTGCAACTTGATATTCTATGTGATCAAAGTCCAGCCCAGCTTTCTTCTCAAATCTTCTCTCTTTTATTTCTGCTTTTTAAATAAGTATTAACCCTTCTCTTCCTAAAGTTAATGATTCAGATATTCAATAGTAAGATGATGATTAAAACTCAAAGTACTTTATGTTGCCAGTTATTGCAATGATCTTCCAAGCTATGCTAAACTTTCTTTTTAAGGTAACTATTCAGAAAAATAACTAGTTACTAGTTCACACCAGAAAGAGAACTAAGTCCTGGTCAAGGAAACAATAAAATAAACCTTCCTGCTATGACTATCTGCTTCTAAGTGCTCTAAGATTACTTTCTAGGACAATAAGTATATGCTGCAGGAATTTGTCTTTTTTTCATCCTTGAGTTTTGAATATTTGCCTCAGGATCTTACCAGATGGATGGCCCTGGCTTTGCCCTCTTACTTGCTCTTGGCGGAACATCTACTGGGGGTCCTTTTAGAAAAGGACATTTAGGAGTTCCCGTCGTGGCGCAGTGGTTAACTAATCGGACTAGGAACCTTGAGGTTGAGGGTTCGGTCCCTGCCCTTGCTCAGTGGGTTAACGATCCGGCGTTGCCATGAGCTGTGGTGTAGGTTGCAGACGTGGCTCGGAACCCGCGTTGCTGTGGCTCTGGCGTAGGCTCTGGCTACAGCTCCAATTCGACTCCAATTCGACCCCTAGCCTGGGAACCTTCATATGACGCGGGAGCGGCCCAAAGAAATAGCAAAAAGACAAAAAAAAAAAGAAAAGGACATTTAGCTAAGCTATAAGGGGGGAAAGATACATGAGAAACTAAGCCCATAATATTGTCTCAAAGGGTATGAGGAGGCATCACTGTAATAAGAGGGAGATCCCATTAAGAGATGGATCTTCTGAGAAGATGAAAAGGACACAAAGACAAAATGAATTAAACATTGTGCAGTATTAAATACAGAGAGACCTTAGAAGTTATTTAGTCCAAACACCTCATCTTGCAAACAGGTTCCAAAATATACGGAGTGATTGGTATAGTATTCTACAGTGAATTACTGAGTGCGATGTATTTTTTAAAATTAGCATTCTGACTGCTAGCTGGTCCACAATTTGTCCATTAATCCATACTCTATATCGGGGGTCTCCAAAGTACAGTGCATGCACCCTACGATATGAATAAATCAAGCCACTCTACTAAGTATAGAAAATGTTAGCATTTCTAATTACACTTTTTTAATTTAAAAGAAGAGAGACAAGTAATTAAGCTTTACAGGTTTTAATATAGATTGACACTAGTCCCCTCAGTGAGCAATATATATGTCAGATGTTCACGTCATCAATAGTATTCAGCTAACCCGAGGAAAGAGTGGGACATCTACAATTAGGAGAAACAGGACAGAGGTTCCAGCATTTATGCTTTGTTTTCATCTTATTGATGTATTAGGTAGTTTATATTTGTATCAGAAAGTAGATTTTTGGATTATATTACTCAACTTTAACCAATAAGTGAACTTACAAATTGTATTATCCCAGTTTCAACAAGATTAAACCTAATTAAAATGGACAAGTATCTAGGATTACATTATTGCTAATCCAGGTATGAGAACCTCACTGGCCATATTGCAAAATAAAATCAATGAAATCTGAATCAGATATCAACAAAGTATTTTTAAATTATCAAGAAAACGATTAAAATACGAACATACATCCACTATTAGTAACAAATAATCTTGCCCGAAATGTGTATCTTACATTGAAATATTGGTTAATGATAATAGCATTTATAAATATAATAAATAAATGAATAAATAGCTGGTATAACCAAAAACTTCTCTAATTAAGGAGCTGAATATCAAATAACAATAATAGGTCAAAGATTGGAGACAGTCCAATGTCCATAAAAGAAGAATGGAAAAGCAAATTGTGGTATATTTATAAAATGGTTTACTACTCTGCAAAAAAAAAAGGAATTATGCATACAATCAACAACATTTGGAGCTAAATCTCTGAAATGTTTTGCTGATAACATAAAGTTACATCAAAAGAAAAAAAAAGAATATACCAACTGATTTCACTTATGTGTAGTTCATATTGAAATTCTACGGTGACAGAGATCAGGTCAATTGCTGAGAGATGGGAAAGGACTAGAGGAGGGCCTGAGGGGACTTTCTAGGATGATGAAAGTGTCCTGTGCCTGCTGTGAGGTGTGGGTTACATAGACGCACACCTTTATTAAATTCATTAAATGGTACATACGATGTCTATCCATTTCACTGTGTATAAAATTTGCCTCAAAAAATTCAAAAAACACATTTAAATGGATAACATCAGGTGGAGCTCACACTTTCATCTGAGGCTCCCATATTCTAGATCTTTTTATATGTTCCTGCAATTTTCATTCTTATGTCCATCTCTCATCCTTCTTGGGGATGGATACTGTGACTCATTCCTGATTTATTTATTTATTCCTGATTTATTCTACCACACACAGAATATCCTTGGTGCTGGCTCAAGGCAGGTGTTGTTAAACAAATATATGAAAGAGGCACTACGTTTTATTTACAAGATGTTTAATATTCTTTTAATTAGTGAGCAGTTCCCCACAATAACTCCATGAGGAAGCTTCTCTTTGCTCCTAGAACAATAGTAAATAAATTTCTCCAAGTCCCTGAAGGCACCTTGTACTTTAAATCAGCCAGCTTAGAGCCCCAATGGGCTTCTTACTACCTTGGGACCTTACATAAATCAGTTAACCTCCCTGAGCCCATTTTTCTCATTGATGTAAATGAGGATAACAAGACCCAGAACAAAAGTCATTAAGGATTATAAGTGATATAGAAAAGCACTAACACACAGTATGACACAGTAATAAACATGCCATAAATGTTAGCTTTATTCTCACATTCCATAAGTAGAGTGAGTGCACCTCTCCTGCAGTCATCAAAATAATACAGTCAACTGTTTCTCTCAACCTTTAAATGTGTGCAGATGGCTAGAGAGGTTCAGTAATTAACCTCTTGTTCCTGTGTAATTTAGAGTTACCTAGCTACTTCTCTCCAGTCCGCTGTTTTTAATTGGGTGTGACTGGGTAAGTGGAAGTGTTAAGCTCCACACATTTTGTAGCTTTTGTGTCACAAACCCTCTTTTAAACCCACTAGAAACCTCCTCCAGAGCAAACCTAAACCCTTTCAGGATGTGACAACTCAATCTAACAGCTCCTAGTAGAATTCAGTTTTATGAGACTGCTAAATTATCTAAGGAGCTTCTCCCCTTCTACTCATTGTTTTACTGCCCACCTCACCTCAAAATGTGGTGTGTCAGTTGCTTCCTGCTAACTGCCTCATAATACATCCCATTAAAAAAGCAAAAACTTGTGGGAAGAAAGTCAGCAGTTTATTCTGTTTTCTATGAATACCTTATTTAAAAAAAAAAGAACAGGCAATGTTTTATTTATAGCAATAAAACTGAACTCTTAAACTCAGGAAAGGGAAGGGTTCTCTAGACTCACAACCCATGAGCTATCACTGGAAATTCACAAGTCTCTAACAAGTCCTAGTTTCTAAACCATAGGCATGTCACACTAAGCATACAGATCACAGACATAATAAGCCCTGAAATTTTAACTTTTATGAAATAATGTCTATCAACTCCTTTATATGTTGCAATAAATTCAAATTTAATGTGTGTGATTTCAAGGAAAAAAGTTGGTAACTAGTCTTTTGATATAAAAATATGTACATTTTAGTAATTTAACATAGAATATTTTTTCCTGAATCCTTCCATTCCTACCACATTTTCTAAGTTAAATAAGGAAATAATTTAATGAAATTAAATTAGAAGTGATCTTAAGTTTCACTTTTGCAGCAACATTGATAGCACTAGAGACTCTTATACTAAGTGAAGTAAGTCAGAAAGAGAAAGACAAATACCATATGTTATCACTTGTAACTGGAATCTAATATATGGCACAAATGAACCTATCTATAGAAAAGAAACAGACTCATGGACATGGAGAACAGACTTGTGGTTGCCAAGAGGGAAGGGGAGGGAGTAGGATGGCCTGGAAGTTTGGGATTAGTAGATGCAAACTATTTCATTTGGAGTGGATAAGCAATGAGATTCTGCTATATAGCACAGGGAACTGTTATCTAGTCACTTGTGATAGAAAATGATATAGGATTATGTAAAAAAAATGTATATATATTTATATGTACAACTAGGTCACTTTGCTATACAGGAGAAATTGACAAAACATTGTAAATCAACTATTAATAAAAAAATTAAAAAAAATAAAGTGGTACTTTTACTGAATATGATGGAGGGAGGTTGGTGTAACCTCAGAAGACTGCTGAGCGCACTGTATCCTCCTAAGGAAAGTGGCTAGAACTGGTCCTTTCCTGTATATGATGCTTTCAAATGTATGTCAAGTGAAACCAACCTCAGTTCTCTGGCCACAGCTGACTGCAGCAATAATCAGTGTGCTAGTCAAAGACAACCACACCGGAATAGGTCTAAAGTGAGGCCAATCATCTCTAAAGGGCTTCTTTCTGAAACTACCCAGTAAACCTGCCCCCTACTGAATGATAAGCCAAGTCAATCAAATCATCACTTTTAGAAGTATGCTAAATGAAAAAATGTCTCATATTCCTATTAGATCCTAGATATTACAAAGCTATGGTTTCAGTTCTCCAAAAGGGATAGTACATGTCAATCTTAGAACTGTCAACCCAATATTTCTATATAAACTTAATAAGCTCACTTTGCCAAGGCAGTTCCTGTGTGCTTCTTTCCTGTGGTATTAAAGAATCTAACTGATAAAACAATACTAGTGCTGGGAATAATGTATTTATTTTTATGTATATAGCAGAACAATAAAATAAAATAAAGCCTTATTATTGACATCATAGACCATATTTCTTACTTGCAGCTTTCCTTACCACTAGGAAAATGTTTAAAGGGAATTTAAAGGAACAAAAAGAATTAATTTAGCAAAGAAGTTGACTGTGAAAATGCATAACTGAGAGAATACTAATTGCAAATAAATAAATGGCCTAGGTTCATTGTACTAAACTCCTATTTTCCTCAGAATAGACCTAGGAAAAATTAGATCTTTGTTTTAAAATAAAAGGTTGGCAAATACGAAGTGTAAAATGAAAATTCTCCCCAATTCAGATCATGAATCAATTCTAATCATTACTGACTTTCCATCAACAAAAGCAGATAACCAGAAATAAGGTAAGCACAAATGCTATGCAGCCAAAAATAAAGAAGAACATCAAGTTGTAGCCAAACTGCTTAAACGAACTCTTAGAGAGCAGTGTGGACTATACTTTGGACCATATCAATATCTAAAGTGGGTACTAATAGAGAGAGAGTACTTTTTATTTTAGCATAGCTAATCGTTATTTCTCCCATAATTTTGCTTTCTCGATAATGTAAGCCCTGATGCAGTTTACACAAATGTTTTATTCTTATCCATAATATATGCTACCCTATATATAATGTCAATCTAATTACATTTAATCATGAAAAGATTAATGGTATTTTGTTACTTTTTGGGGGGCCATGCCTGCACATCTGCAAGTTCCTAGGCCCAGCCTTGAACCCGCCACCACAGCAACAACCCAAGCCCCTGCACTGAAAATGCTGGATCTCTAACCTGCTGTGCCATAGGAGAATTCCTATTTTGGTACTTATAATTGGTCTTAGCAGCAAGTGTTGTTATCATTCAATTTTTGTTAAAGATACGTGCTTCATATATGTTTCAGTCATGTCTTTCTGATGTTAGCCCTCATTTAATTTTTGCAATAACTTGAAGACACGGATGTGTTTTGCTACCCCATCCATTATACTTCACCTTCTACATATCTGGCCTTGAAATGTTTTATGATAACTCTTCCTCCCATTTTTCTTGCCTTGTGATTCCAACCAGACTCATCCTTCTTTTTATTTCTGCTTCCCTTTTATCTCCTATCACTGCTCAACTTGCTCCTCCTTTTTATTTGATCTTATCCTAACTGTAACCCAGAAAGTTGTGTATGTGTTTGTTAAGTTTTTAGTTGGAGGGATTAAATTATTTTGTGGAGATGATCTCTTTAAATAACTAACTGAATTACTTAGTCCTAGGTAGTATAAAGAAACCAGAGCTATCAAAACTAAGTTAGGTAGCAGAAGGCAGGGGTGTAAATCTTGATTTCCAAAAAAAATACTGTATTTACAGTTATCCGTTTTAATTGAGGTTAACAACATGAATTAAACTATTCAAAGGCATCAAGCTATAATTTAGCCTACTATTAGACTACAAATTCAAAAGCAACTTTATAGGAAAATTGGTTCATCTTTTTTCAAAATGGCAGAACAAATGTAGATGGCTGGTGAGCATAAGCATCTTCATTTGTCTACCACTTATCAGAGGGCAATTTAATTCAATTAGCCTCATTGAAACATTTACTGGTATTCGGCAAGTGATGCTCATTCATGATATATATTGTGAAAAAAAGAATAATAATTTCAATATAAAAAATATTCCTCCCTACACAAAAGGAGATAAAGGAAGGCCTGCAACTTGACCTTAAATTAAATACTAAGCATTCTAGTGACTTTGCAGTTTTAAATTTAACTATCCTTTTGTGAAGGAGTAGGCACTGGATTTTAAATCTAGGAAATGGAAGTTATTCTAAATATGCATTTGATAGTTCCCTGTACTTCTTAGTAGTGAGAGATACAGAGCAATCTAACTTTAAAGTATTTAAAGTGCAATGGACCTATTAGTCCTTGCTCTCCATACAAATCATCTATGAAAGACACTGTCTTTTGAAACTCTAAGGCCAAGAAATAAGATAAAACTAAACTTAAAGATTTTGCCCCTGAAATTCAGAGTTCAATCTGTACTGGAATTTCATTATTCAAATGCAACCTTTCAGTAACATCAGATGAGATTCTTTTTTTGGCTCAGGAGCTCAGGCTATGGTGACAGAAAATTGGAGCTCCTGGGCCTGATAACACTGATATCTGTAACTGGATTGGTTGGTATGTATACATGATTTATGAAACAATCTCTAAGTTAATATCTCTAGAATTCCTGCGAACTTAAGAGTGGAAAGGGACCAGAGAAATCACCTGTGAAGAGATGACTTAATTTTGGAAATGGAATCCCATGACTAGCTGGGGGAGAGAGAATGCTAAAACCAGTTTTTCTGCCTCTTGGGGCAATGTTTTATTGCACTAAAGTAAATACAGAGAAGAAGTTTCTGTTCACTTGATACCATCTTTTGGTTCCTAGACCCATTTACACACTAACACTGCTTTCCATAAGTTTCTAAGTTTTTCTCAGGTGTTATTTTTCAACAATTTAGGCTGTAACTGCTATTTAAGTAAAAGAAAATTTTTAATTTTCTCCGCTTTGGCTTGCATCTCAGCAGAAAATATGATACTTCAACCCTAAGTTACTCTTTCAAATAATAAATACTTTATTTTTATTTACACCAAAATTACATTTCTTAAGCATGTGCCAAATCATTGTTCCATAACACTTTAGAAACTCAAAATCTCAGGTGCAGCCAAAAGGAAATACTTTTCTTTTTGTTATAAGAGCCCTTATCTAAAGAGCAAAGGATTTGACTATCAGTTCAACATCTTACAACTATCCTATTATAAATGGACTGAAAATATGCTTTCATAATTTTAAGTGGAATGAGTAACTCTCTAACAAAATTTTTTATCTATATATGTATAGCTGCAGATAAATATATTTGTGTGGGTATGTGTGTGCATATATATCAGGACAATATTTTAGTCCCCAGGAATAAGTCTTTAAAATAAGCTGAGTGAAAAATAGAGAACCAACACAGAAGAAAAACAAAGGAAATAGAAGAATATGAAATCTAAGATTTGTGTAATAGTTTTATTTCCATTTGAAGGAAAAAAGTGAATACAGACTTTAGGGGCTGAAAATCATAAAGTAAACTTGACTAAAGCACCAGGGATAGATTAACAAGAAACAAGAAAGAGACAGGAGAAAACAAAAACATTTTTGAGCAAGATTCTTAGTTTTTGTCTACAATGTAAACTGACTTTCTGCTGAATATTTTTGTCATATAGGAGTAAGGAATCATCAAATGAAGAGGGGAAAAAATGTATGAAAAAACCCTTCTCCTTAGCCAAATTTTAAGGAGGAAATTTCCAGGATCTGGAAATTGAGGGGAGGAATGAGTAAATGGAATAGTAACAGGATTAAAAGAGGCCCAGTCAGCCTCTTTGATCATCTCCAGTAATGACTAATATCACTCACGGCTGGACCTGCAAAGCTTCCAGCCCTGCTGGGTAACCATCTGAGTATTGAACTAAATGACCCTCCATGATTCTCAAATACTGTAGTAGATCAACTGCATTTTAACATTTGCACAGCTGGTTATTTGGTTAAATGTGGGCAATTCCCCAAGTCCTCATTTGATTTTGGAATGTATCTGTTCACTTAAAGCACAGTGTAATGTGCTGCCTTGAATACTGTATTTGTACCAGGGGAATTCATTCAGCAAACCTGTGTTCCCACAAGCAAAACATCCCTCCTGGAGAGATGGTGGAAGGCATTCTGGCTTCGCTGGTCACAGCCCTAAATACACACTATCTGATAATGGTTATTTAAACAGATAAATGTTAGTTTATGGCATCATAAGTATATCAGAAAGACCTTAAGTCTTTTATTTAAAAATGTATATTCTTTATTCCTATGACATAAGGGTTTCTTTCTACCATTCAGTAAGGAAATCAAAAGCAACCTGTTCTTCCTTCCTCAGAAAGGAATAGAGGTGAGATTATTAGATGAAATTAATCCTAGCAGCCCTCCACAGCTACTCCCAACAAGAAGCTTTAAGGTGCTGTTTAACATTAAGCTTCCTGGTCTCGATGCTCAGATTCTTTCCCCTAAGGCAGATTTTTCTTTCTCAGTCATTTTAGCTTTAGGAGAAAAATACTAGGATATTAAATTTGCTCAAATACTTCTTAAAGAAGAACTGCCTATATGATGTTTATACCCAGTCTCAGTATCTCCCTCTGTGAATGAGAATGATTTCAAAATTTATTTCAAAAAGTCTTGTGAGAAATAAAAGAGCAATGCATGTAAAGTATATAGTATACCACCCAGCAACTGGAACATGTACTATGGATGTTATTTCTTATGATCAAGTGCCCTACTAAAAGACAAAGAGGCACTTTCTAAAACAACCTTAAAAGGGTTCCCGCTGTGGCTCAGCAGTTTAAAAAAACAACACAGTGTCCATGAGAATGTGCGTTCAATCCCTCATCTCACTCAGTGGGTTATGGATGCAAGCTGAGGTTTAGGTCACAGGTGCAGGTAGGATCTGGTATTGCCATGGCTGTGGCATAGGCCAGTGGCTGCAGCTCTGACTCCCCCTCTAGGGGGGTAACTTCTATATGCCAAAGGTGTGGCCTTAAAAAAAAACACCTTAAAAGGAACATGTAGCTTAATATTTAAGATAGAGTGCAAGGAACAGTAAAAGAGGATATAAAATAACATCAAAGGCAGAAGATACTTCAATTCACTTTAATTCATAGTCATATCTTCAAGTTCCAACTAGATGCTATAAGAATGAAAATGGAGCTGACTCTCCATTCCATTCTTTTCCTTTCCAGAACATTTTATCTATCTCAAACAAGGGCTACAGAAATACTCCATTTCTGAACATAATGGAAATTAGTTTACACTATGGTACTTTTGTTTATATATTGTGCACCTGAAATAGCACCTACAAAGGAGTGGGAAGCGGTAGTCAAGAGTGGGCTTTGAGTAATGAGAAACTTTACAGATTTGACAAAGCTATACCTAAAATATCTCCCCCAAAATGTGAAATGGATAAAAACATGTGCATGCATGAGTCTTTTGTATTTTTAGATACCTAAGAATCCATTATTTATTTTATTTTATTACTTTTTTTTGCCTTTTTGTCTTTTTAGGACTGCAGGCTAGGGGTGGAATTGGAGCTGTAGAGGCCAGCCTACGCCACGGCCACCGCAACGCAGGATCTGGCCACATCTGCGACCTACACCACAGCTCACAGTAATGCTGGATCCTTAACCCACTGAGTGAGGCCAGGGATTGAAGCCAAGTCCTCATGGATGCTAGTCAGGTTTGTTAACCACTGAGCCACAATGGGGACTCCTCCATTATTTATTTTAAAGGTGAGTGAAAATGAGCATGTGTGTGGTTGCATGAGTAGAAAGTTAAGGAAAAAACAGAAGTTGAAGCCTTCCCTAGAATCGTTCAGGTGTTAGTATTGCCATTTATGCCTTTATGGACAGAATTAATTATTTTTGTTTTTCCAGTTGTTTCCTAGAAAGTTCTTGAAATGAAAGTTTTGTTTCTTTTGCAAAGAAGTGAGGAAGGATCAGAAGGCAAAAAAGCAGGAACCGACCCCATGGGGTTAATGAGGGTGGAAGAGATGGAAGAGAATAACTAGTACAGCTGGGGATCGTTAATAGCAATCAAGGGCCACTATAAACAAATCAGCAGGAAATAGGCTCTACATTTTCCTGGCCTAGTAGCAGGAACCATCTGGACAGAGGGAATTTGGCTTAAAACTCTCATAAGGGAACTTGGCTTTTTTTTTTTAACCACTCCAACATAGTAAGTCACTAAAGTAAACAAATTGAACCTGCTTATGCTAGATTACTATCACAAAATATAAAATCCACAGTGGATTATGACCAAATTAACCCAATAATATAGGAAGAATTTTATAGCTAGGGAAAAAATGGGTATAGTTTTAATAGTATCCAGGGAAACTTAAAGGAGAGAAAAGAAGAAAAAAGTTATTGGTTTATAATATATATATTCTATTCTCCAGAGTTTAAAAAAGAAATCATAGGTTATTTAATAGCATTCAAGTCAGCAGAACTGGTGAGAACAATCAAATATGTTTGAAAACATCTCTTAGGCAGTCCTAGGTCAGGGAACTGCTAATGAGGATGGAAGTAAAGGACAATCTGGAAAAACAGCCTGAAAGGCTTTCCCTCCAACAAAAGGAATAGCTAGTCACAATAGAAAAAAACCACAACAACCAAGTGATGACTTTTTCCAAAACCTTTCCCTCTGTCTGTACATTTACAAATCTCCATCATCTCTGCCCCATTTCCAAATGTTTACTCCACCTAGACCAGATCTTGTTTGTTTGTTTGTTTGTTTGTTAGGTTGGCATTTGGTTCATTTCTCTATGGCTCCCTTTGTTTCTATCTGCAGAATGACTAATAAGGTTAATCAGCTGCCTCTCCTGATCTCCTTTTTTTCAGATGTCAACTCTTTAAGGCTGACTTTTTCAAATATTGAATCTAGTCAAGACTTCAGAACTTAAAGAATTGCTATAAACTCAAATCAGCCCCTGTATTTAATGTGACTTGGCATTTTTAAATTTTTGTTTGAGATGGCTATGAAAAAAATGTATGTTAAAAGTTGCTATGAAATACATTCACTATTGCTATCAGTTGGGAAATTTAATCCTAAGAGACACCCTAAAGATGTCTGGCCCCATGGAGTTGAGTTTAAACAGCCAAAAATGGCTGTGATGCTTTGCATCCAGGTTGTGGTCTCCATGAACAGCCCTCTGTTGTATAGTTAGGAGGATCATGCAAAGCAGAATCTCAGTTCTATCATTTAGTAACTGTTCAGGAGCTAAGCAAGGTGCATAACCTCTTTCAGATTCCATTTTCTCATCTGCAAAATAGAGAAAATAATACACACTTCAACAGTACTCCTGGAGGACTTAGTGTTTTAATGTGAACAAACTCCTAGGCACAGTGCCAGGTACAAAGATAGGGCTATTTTAAAACAAATCAGCTCTTTTTGTGTGAGTATTGGGTGGGGGAATGCTTTTGAAAAATTTTATGACTTTCCTCCATTTTAGGCAGTTTCATTTCACTTGTACCCATTTATAAAATTATAAATATCTTGCTATGAATAGTTCTACCTCTCCTTTGTCACTATTTTTTTTTTTTGTCAAGTGCATTATGTGCACAGAATTCCCACCAAATAAAGGCAGAAACAATGTCTTGGTTTTTGCTTTTCTCTCCTGGGCAGCAATTATAATTTGCTTTGGAACACAGTTTAAGTCATCAAATACATTTCCCTATGGTGTCACTGCACACCACCTATCTAAATATTTTTTGATTTATTTATTTATTCTTCAGAATAAAAATAACAACAGCCATATGACAAAAAATATAATTTGCTTATCTAATGGTCTTACAAAAGGCATGTACATCTTTAATACCTTGACCCTCTACTTACAGTGATTTCAAATATCATAAAGGTTTTAAACTAATTATATGCCTTCCATGATCCTTATTTTGGACTTATACACAGAAAGAAAGATTTACATTAAGCACAGATTACACTTGAAGGAAAACCTTAGTTATATGACCAGACATGGTGAAATTATTTCTTTCTTTCAATCATTAAATTAACAAACATGTGGAGTTCCCGTCGTGGCGCAGTGGTTAACGAATTCAACTAGGAACCATGAGGTTGCGGGTTCGGTCTCTGCCCTTGCTGAGTGGGTTAATGATCCGGCGTTGCCGTGAGCTGTGGTGTAGGTCGCAGACGCGGCTCGGATCCCGCGTTGCTGTGGCTCTGGCGTAGGCCGGTGGCTCCAGCCCCGATTCGACCCCTAGCCTGGGAACCTCCATATGCCGCGGGAGCGGCCCAAAGAAATAGCAAAGACTAAAAAAATTTTTAAAAAAATAAAAAATAAATAAAATAATAATAATAAATAGTTCTGAATAGAAGAGGCAACACACAAAAAAAATTAAAAAAAAATTAACAAACATGTGAAGAGAAAATAGGCAAAACATTCTCTGACATCAGCCTTACAAGTGTTTTCTCAGGTCAGTCTCCCAAAGCAACAGAAATAAAAGCAAAAATAAACCAATGGGACCTAATCAAATTGACAAGCTTTTGCACAGCAAAGGAAACCAAAAAGAAAACAAAAAGACAACTTACAGAATGGGAGAAAATAGTTTCAAATGATGCAACTGACAAGAGCCTAATCTCTAAAACACACAAACAACTTAAACAACTCAACAGCAAAAAAGCCAACAACCCAATGGAAAAAAATGGGCAAAAGACCTGAAGAGACATTTCTCCAAAGAAGATACACAGATGGCCAACAATCACTTGAAACAATGCTCAGCCTCACTGATTATTAGAAAAATGCAAATCAAAACTACCATGAGATACGACCTCACACCAGTCAGAATGGTCATCATTAATAAGTCCACAAATAACAAATGCTGGAGGGGGTGTGGAGTGGGAATGTAAATTGGTACAAACACTATGGAAAACAGTATGGAGGTACCTTAGAAAACTATACATAGAACTCTTGGGCATATATCTGGACAAAATTTTCCTTAAAAAAGACACACGCACCCGCATGTTCATTGCAGCACTAGTCACAAGAGCCAAGAGATGGATACAACCTAAATGTCCATCAACAGATGACTGGATTAAGAAGATGTGGTATACAGATACAATGGAATACTACTTGGCCATAAAAAAGAACAAAATAATGCCATTATGCCATTTGCAGCAACATGGATACAACTAGAGACTCTTATACTAAGTGAAGTAAGTCAGAAAGAGAAAGACAAATACCATATGGTACCACATATCTGAAATCTAACATATGGCACAAATGAACCTTTCCACAGAAAAGAAAATCATGGACTTCAAGAATAGACTTATGGTTGCTGGAGGGGGGAGTGGGATGGATGGGAGCTTGGGGTTAATAGATGCAGACTATTGCCTTTGGAATGAATTAGCAATGAGATCCTGCTATGTAGCACTGGGAACTATGTCTAGTGTACCCCAGATTCTGTTACTCTAAATAGAACATTTTAAAGAAATAATTAGTCTTTTGGCTATTCATATCAAAACTTTTTATTTGCATGCATATTACCTACAGTGGGTCTTCTGTATACATCATCTTTCATTTCATCTAAGGCTAAAAAGAATACTGGAGAAAATATGACCACTTAATCTTTTTTCTACCTTCTAAGGTAAATTACATAATTAATCATTTGACAACTTTAATTTTTAAATATAGTAGAAGTCAACAGAATCCATTTTTTAAAAAGTACAGGCCATAAAGCAATGGGTAAAAATCTCTACCTGGTAAAAAGAACAGTCTACACCCCATGTCCAAGGAGTCTAAATCCATAACACTTAGTGAAGAAGATTCCTTTAGAAACTCCTTGAATTCACTGTAGGTGAAAATCATTAACAGCAGAGCATTGACAGGTCTATAAAATGATCTAATTGCTTTACAAATTTAAGACCAAAAAATGCTCAAACTGAGGCATGAGAACTTTTAATGAAGAAGTTTTAAGAGCTGAACCTCTGTTAAAGAGCAGGGCACTGTTAGAATGATCAAATCAACTGACATCAATTAGGCAAAGTAAAGAGGAGGATGCTAGACACCCTCAGAGGAAATGACATAGCCATCTAATGAGGAAGACGATATTCCTTTAAAAATCACACTGAAATTCAGAACCAAAATGAAATCAAAGGTGTTTGGGATCATTTTTATAACTTCACGTGTAATTTACAGAAATAAAATAGAAATTTAACTAGGGTATGTAAAACATATACAACTTCATCTAAACAATATTGTATCTACCCACCATTAAGGAGATAAAACATGTTTATCCTTGTTTATTTGAATTGTTTAGCCACTTCCCTATTTTGAAGCCATTATGAAGTTTAACTCTTTCCATATCTGATTATTCTGCATTTCAAAAAAATTAATGTCTGACAGTAGAAATACAATTATTTTGATTTGTGAATAATAATACTGACCTCTGAAAAGGAAAAAATTACAGGAACAGCTTGGGAATTTTTTCTTTCTCTGCCTGTGAAGATAAACCTTTCGAAGATGAAAATAAGATACAATTTGGTTTCTATAATTTTAACCCTTCCATATCATGTGGATAATACAGCCATTCAATATGCAGAAGATACCTAACACCCATCATGTCTAATGTTACATTCTTTTTGCTGATCAGAACCTATCAGGATTAACATTTACCTGAACTATTCAACCCAGATTAAGTTAAGGTTTACTCTGAGTCAAGCCTAATAGAAATTTATCAGTTCACTCAATGGTAGCAAACAAAATCTGAAGTCAGTCTATTCTGTTCAAGCAGTTCTTTCCCTATGCTGGAGGGTAAGAGCCCTACTACTCACTACCAAAACACACCGCCTTCTCCTTTATCTCCCAGCACTACCGGCAATGTGCTACCAAAGTTTACTCCAGATCTCAAGGTCCCAGAGTTTCTTCCCAGAGTTCAAAGATGGATGGGAGGAAGAAAGGAAGATAAGTAAGAGGATGATATCCATAGTCCTGAGCAAAATTCCAGCCTGGGATTTCTGATTGCTGCCAATCTTATCTTCATTTGATGAAGAAACCAGCCTAATATACCTTGAACAAGACTCACCATGAATAGTTTTGCTTGTCAAAATCAGGTATAATTTGACCCCGTTTCTTTTTGAACATGTCTTTTTAGATCCTGTTAGCTGAAGTTCTCCAGGCCTTGTCTGTACTGCTCACATCTTCCCCTTTGTTCGATTCCTTCCTGGCCCACTGAACACAATACAGAGCTAGTTCCCAAAGTGTTATGCAGTAATGCTTTGGATATACATAACGGTTATAAAATAATTCTTCCTCAAAGTGCTAACGACCTCTGTCTACATCAAGGATATTTTTATTTCCCACCTATTAAAGTTCTTCATACAATTTGGTAAGGATCTCCTATGTCTTCATCCTAAGCAACTCAGAAAAATGGAAAGGCTATATATATTTAACACTTGCCTTCAAACTTCTGTAACTACCATAAAATGCAAATTAAATAGGGAATCCAGGAATACAAGTGTATCTATGGGTCAGCCTTTAAAAGTAGCCTCAAATTTATGGCTTTGTTAAATTTTGATGGTAATATGGTCTCACAATCCTTAATATCAACTGGCATTTGATACAAAATAAGTTATGATTCAATTAGTACATTTATTGCTCCGTAAAACTAGAGAGGAATTCTTTTATATAATTTATCAAATTATACCACACTTATTAGGTACCACAACTTGTTTTCAGGCAACTTCATTCACTACCACCACCAACAAAAATATAGAGGCCATGAAAACTTTTGTCGAGGCTCATCTGCACCACAGAGTATGAGTTTTCCTTAGTCACCTTCTGTCTGGACTTAACCATTTGGGCCTTTTCTTCTAGGAAGCTAAGAAATGAGAGTCATCATCCCTTCTTGGCACAGCAGAAATGAATGCAACTGGGAAACATGAGGTTATGGGTTTGATCCTTGGCCTGGCTCAGTGGGTTAAGGATCCAGTATTGCCATGAGTTGTGGTGTAGGTCGCAGACACAGCTCAGATCTGGTGTTGCTGTGGCTCTGGCATAGGCTGGCAGCAATAGCTCCCATGTGACCCCTAGCCTGGGAACCAAAAAGACAAAAGACAAAAAAAAAAGAAAAAGAAAAGAAAAGAAATGAGAGTCATCAAAAGTCACTTCTAGCAAATTAAATTAACCTTAAAGTCTGATAAATAATTGTTCCTATCTACCTATCTATATATATAATACATATATACATAATGAATTCTGTTTCTATTTTTCTAAGATTTTAATATAATCTATTATAAATTATTTTATTTAAACCTACACTCTACCCATTGTAACTTCTATATACAAAACTCTCATCACTGAAGCCACAGTTAATCATCTTTTTTTCCCCGTAAAAATCTGCTTTATTTAGAGCCAGTGACCAGAGGCTCAGACAGCCTATTTCGCACCTAAGTATCTCCCTACCTCATGCTCCTGAGAATGTGGTCCTGCAGATGGGATGTCCAAACAGGGCTTTTATGTCAAAATGGGGCTGGTATTCAGGCCTGAAGTCCAGATCGAGGCTGCCACCCTTGTTGAGAATTCTTCAGGCTGTGTAGCCAATGATGGGACATTTGGACCTGGACACTTTGGTAAAATCCCATCATCCAGGGTCACCCAGGGATTTCAGCTCCTAGGCCGAGAGGCTCATGATATCATGGATGAGGTCTGCAGAATTCAGGGACATCTTGGCCACCCCTCTGGTAGAGTTCTTACTACTCCAGGCATTGTAGGGGGTCCCTGTCCATAGAACTCCTTTCCTGAAGTGACAGCAAGCACCGCCCTGTGACTGCCTTGTACATGGGCTGATCTTCCTCCTCTCCACTGCTGCAGGAGCTGGCCTGCTCCTCCTCCCCCATGAGGACCTTCACGCAGCCCCGCTCAGTGAGGTACGGTGCCTGCCCAACCCTCAGCTGTAGGCAACTCCACATCGGTGCCAGGACCAGGGCGTCTGGGCAAATGTCTTTTTTTGCAGCATAATTCATTCCATGCTCTCAAAATGATTTCCCATAACATTTTTGATTAAAATTAACATATTTTATTCTCCTTTGAATTCATACTGATCTATCTCTGCCTTTCCATGCCTCTCTTCCACTCTCCTGTAAATTCTCCTCATCATCCCACAGTTCAACCTTCCCAGCATTCCTCCTTCCTCCCTGAAGCTTTGCTTAGTTAATAGAAGCTGGCACCCCTGCCCACCAACTACAGAATAAATTCTCACAATTTCCCTTCTATCTTTCTCCCAAGATTATGTATTAACTCTAGGTTTTTTTGTGCACATCAATTTAAAGTGCTTCTCCAATGAATTTTATTTTTATTTTTTTGCTTTTTAGGGCTGCTCCCACAGTATATGGAAATTCCCAGGCTAGGGGTCGAATCAGAGCTACAGCTGCTGACCTACACCACAGCCACAGCAATGCTGGATCCATTTTACATGTGTCAACTTATTTAGTTCACAACCACTATGTGAGATAAGTATATTATTAGTCCCATTTTACAGGGGAAAAAACTGAGGCACACAGAGAAGAATTGCCAAATATCATGTGTTAGTAAGTAGGAAGAGCTGGGGTTTGAACAGAGGCCATTATGCCTCTTAACCAGCACTCCAATCTACTCCTTTGTGTTTAGTATTTGTCCTTTCTTCATATTTTATATTTTTAAAGCCTATGTATTTCTGTTGTCTGTTATAGTACACTAAAAACTATATTGTTACAAGGATAATGCAGTTTAATTCAAACTATATTTAAATTTTTTTAATTATTTTTTACATATTTAAAAAAATTTTGTTAATCTTTAGGAGCTGATGCATTCAGGAGACTAACTTGGACAGTGCCATATAAAAATGCTAATACATAAGGAAAAAAGACAAGGAAGAGATGAGAGAAATATGATGAAGCTGTATAAATAATGTATTTGCTGAGATTTTCTTTAGGAAATTCATCATCTCATTTCAAATCTGTCTACTGCCTCAAACCATTGCTGAAAGGCTATATTAATATTCTAGTCCCTTCAAATGGATTACTTGCTTTGTCAGAGGTATTTGTGGGGGGGTTCTGGGGGGTGAACTAAAATGTACCTCAAATGTTAAAACTGTATTGCTATTTACAGTGTATTTTATATACATTATTTCACTTAATTACATCAGCCATGACCTCTTCATTTTTCCTAACATAGAGTAAGTAAAAGTGATATAAATGTGAAAATGAATTTCTTAGGAAAACCTTTGGACAGTGAAAATGGTTTCTCATGACATACATATATCTTCCCTTTCCTAAGAACTAAAGAGCTATCTTAACCAATAATAAGGCTGCCATTGCAGGAGCATCATTTCTTTGTGTCAGTTTCTACTAGACAGCAATCAGGTCAAGGAAATAAGAAAGATTTGAGAGCCAGTGTCCATTCCCACGCAGTCATAAGTAATGTACAGTTCTATCTTTAATGTACAGTTCAACTTCTTATGGAAAGATATGCATGGCTAAATTATCACAAATTAAAAAACTAAAACTTACCCCTCTCTCTTTCTCTCTCTCTCTCTCTCTCACACACTAATATATATGAAAGAATCATTTTATTAATGGATTAATGTATAAAGTCCCTTTCTTTCATAATTGTTATTATTATTTTGCTTTTTAGGGCTGTACTCGCAGCATATGGAGATTCCCAGGCTAGGGAACAAATCGGAGCTGTAGCTGTTGGCCTATACCACAGCCACAGCATCGCTGGATTCTTAACCCACTGACTGAGGCCAGGGACAGAACCCACAACCTCATGGTTACTAGTCGGATTCATTTCTGCTGAGCCACAACAGGAACTCCATCTTTCATAAACTCTTAAATTAAGAAACAGCTAATAGAAAATAAGTAGGTAGTCTCTTATTTGGTATCATTTATTCCTATTTCAATGGAAATGTGTTAGGTTAAACAAAACAACTGCAGCTAATTTAATTGTGAAGGTGAATTTACTTTGTATATTATTGTACCCTCTTGGATTCCTATCATTTAGGGAGAAATTTTAAATTTCTTATGTTGTTTTCATATTTTATACTTTCGAAGGCACTGTTCCACTGAGTTTACAACAAAAGCAATAACAAAGATTTTTTACTGGTCAGCAAGTAACAGCAGATGAAGTTAAGAGCTTCATTAAGATCACTAGTGCTATTCTTTATTCTGTGCAACCAATAATTTTACAATTAACAGGAAATAGACCAGTTGTTTCTTCAGTATAGATATAGACTTTTTCATAGGAATCCTTGTGATGTGACTGCCAAGAATAGATTTCTACATCTGCTTAATGGTCATTGAAGAAATGATACATTTTCAAAGTAAACAAATCAATTTTTTCAGAAGTTCTCTAACTTTAATATAATAAAAACAGGACAAAACATATAAGGAAGGCTTCTTAAGTGCTTAAAGAATGTTTTAAATTGTTAAGTTTTATACCCACAACAATAATAAGCACCAAGTGTATCTCTAAACTGAGAAAAAGAGTCATTATTCTCTCTGAACTTGAGACTAAATCAGTAAATAGGATATATACCAAGCTTCATGTCTGTGAGTTTTCCTTAAACAGAAAGGGTATTACTCAGCACATTTTTACCACCCAGTAACACAGATAGTCTATAATTATGTCTAAAACAAATCCATATTGTGGAATCAAACAATCACGGCTGTATTAAAATTCTCAAGTTAACACACAGATCACGTTAACTCACAAAATCAATCAGATTGATGTTTGAAGTCCACAAAGAAGTTACTGTAGCAGTTCTTCAACTATTCCTTTGATTTTTTTTTTCTTTCTTCCCCAAAATCAGGCCCTGATACTGGCAAGCTGAATTAAAAATGCATCATAGAGACATCTGTAAATGATACTGTAAGCAATGGCCATGGTCAGACCACAAATTTAATTATGTGTAAAATGACAAATAAAACAGAAAAAGTTCCAAACTTAACTAAGATGGTGAATATTAAATAGATTCAGTAGATATTATATTTAGAAAGTCCCAACATTTAATAGGCATATAAAGCAAGTGCAGTATTTTTCTTTGCATCGCACACAACACTAGTCATGAATGAGAGTATGCAACAATTGATTTAAATAAAGCCTTTCGGAAACTGTGGTTGTATTTTTCTCTACACAAACACATCATTGATGATATGACACAGCTCCATTAGTGAAAATGCCACGCTAATAACATGAATACAGAGAACAGTTCCTTGTCACTCACCAGAACCTGCTCATTTTGTTCTTCTGAGCATAACACACAAATAACTTTTCATGTCATTCAGATTTTTTTTTAGTTTAAGATGTTTTCCAGGAGTCTATTTTTTTCTTATGTTTGATGAGTCATGACTTATATTCTGGCCTTTAGTTAGAAACATCTTTTAATGCTTGTATAGATCACTAAGGCAAATTAGCAAGGATGGCAAATGCCAGAATTCCTCAAGTGGTGAACCAGCTGCAGGAAAAAACTACCTCAATTGCAGAAGGAAGATAATTTTAAGCTTATGAGAATTAAATCAGTTAATATGCGTGTAAAACTTTCTAAAAGATATGCCAATTGTACTGGTTTTTGTTGTTGTTGTTGTTTAGCCTTTTTGCCTTTTCTAGGGCGGCTCCCTTGGCATATGGAGGTTCCCAAGCTAGGGGTCTAACTGGAGCTGTAGCCACTGGCCTATGCCAGAGCCACAGCAACTCGGGATCCAAGCCACATCTACGACCTACACCACAGCTCACAGCAACACCAGATCCTTAAAGCACTGAGCGAGGCTAGGGATCGAACCTCAACCTCCTGGTTTCTAACTCGGATTCGTTAACCACTGAGCCTCAACAGGAACTCCTAATTGTACTGTTATAATTTAGTTACTCAGAGGATGCTTTGACTATAACTATTTTCTCTATTCCCAGCAAAAAAATGTAGCTTCTTTATCCATGCCACTGTTTTTAAACTTGACTGCACACTGGAATCACTGCACTGGGCAAGTTTTAGAAATATTCGTAACTGGTATAAGCTATAGACCAGGGCTCAGAATTTTTAAAAGCTTCCTACATTATTCTAATGTGCAGACAAGTTTAAAAACCACCGATCTATGTTTCTTCTTACCTAGATGGGACACTTCCAGAAAATAGAGTCTGAGTGAGGATGGAGGTAGATAATGCTAATTCCTAAAGTTCCCTATGGCCTCTAACAGTTGTTCTTAATCTTTAGCATACATCAGAAGTATTGGGAGGACTTGTTAAAAAAAAGATGTTAGCTACACCAGAGTTTCTGAGTCAGTAGGTCCAGGATAAGGCCCAAGGATCTGCATTTCTAACAGGTTCCCATGGAATGCTCATGTTGCTGATCCAGTGATCAGGAGTCATACAGATGAGCATTTAGTGTGGACTACTCTGTTCATATCTTAAGCACGGCTTGTATTCATCAGGGTTCTCCATAAAAACAGAACCAAAGGGATGTGTGTACATGTGAAAAAAGAGAGGGGAAGAGAGAGATTGATTTTAAGGAATTGGCTCACACTATGTGAGCTTAATGAATACAAAATCTGCAGAGTAGGCTAGCAAGATGGATATCCAAGGAGGTGTTGCAATGTGAGCCCAAAGACAGTCTGCTAGCTAAATTCTTTCTTGCCTTGTCTTTGTTCTATAAAAGACTTCAACTGATGGGATGACACCCACCCACAGTATGGAGGGTAATGTGTTTACTCAAAGTCCACCAATTCAAATGTTAATTTCCTCAGAACACCTTCACAGAAACCTCCAGAATGATGTTTGACTAAATATCCAAGCACCGAGGCCCAGACAAGTTGACACAAAAAATTAACCACATGTTCTTATATGTACTCAAGTGCTGAATCCAATATGAAAAAGAAATACCTTTCTTTCTCAAATCTCTTTTTTACTGCAAATTATCCTGGAAAAAGTTCAGATTAATCAGATGTTGTAAAAATAAAAGCTGAATGATCCGAAGTGACTGAGTTTGGCCACAGCAGTGACAAAATTCTCAGGGTATTTAGTGACCCAACAGGAACAGCTTTCTAAATAAAATTTTGAGATGCTTATGAAAAACAAGACACAGGATTCACTCTCGATAACAATTATGACGCTGACTCTTCCCCCCAACTCCTCTACACTGGTGACAGAGCTTCATCATTATAAACTCTCTCAAGTTATCCTAGTCTCTCCATTAAAACATGTGTGTCCTGTGTTCTGATCCCAAAGATTCCTAATCTCAGCTGTAACTATAAAAACAACTCAAACTAGAGTGTTAATATGCCATGAAGTGCAGAGGTAATTTGCTGACATTGACTGATTTTTACATGACCTAATAAACCAAACTCCTGCCAACGTTATTTTTCCAAAAAGCCGCAATTAGAGACCAGAACTAAGCATATGAAAGAACATATATTTCAACCTGGAATCTATTACAAGATTGGAATTACTGGGAGAGCTTTTTGAAAACATATGCTGTGTCACTACACACATAGCATTTAGTACTATGCCCAGTGATGAGACTCTCCCAGATAATTCAAATAAAACCCTTTCCCTGCCCCCATCATTAGGTCCTCAATCCTGTCTATTAAAGCAACTTGGGAGCTTTTATTACATACAGATGCCAGGGCTCCTCTCTAATCCAATTAAGAAAGAAAAATCTATGATGGCTGGGGAATCGGTGTAGTTTAACAGCTCCCCCAGGTGAATCTCACATGCAGCCAAGGTTGCAAACCACTGCCATTCAGAAGAAACTGTAAACCATGAGGTCACTGAATTTGTAAAGAAAACAAATTACACTATTTACCATAAAGTATATAAAACCTTATAATATCAGTTTTACTATGTATAGTTACAAACTTTATCCTTAAGGTCAACTGAAGTAAGAAACAGCATAGTATGGGAGGAAGTTTTGGAGAAATATAAATAGCAATCTTTAGCACCTCCTAACTTTTTCTCTCGGCTTTGTAATTTTTACTGATTGAAAAATTCATATTCACTGAAAAATATCACTATGAGTATACCAAGTTCTGAGACATAGCAATAATTTTTCAAATAAAACAATGATTAAAAATAGATTTTTTCCTTCTGAGCTTTTTGTTCACTTAGTCTAATGGGCTTGAAAGTCAAATACACTGCAACCATCCTGAAGTGTTCTTATAACATTTGATCAAGTAGAGGTCCTGTCTTAAATCAAATGAGGAATCTCCATAGTTCTAGCCAGACAAAAGTGAAATAAGTATTACTGATTGGCTGCTGGATGGATGAATGTTTTCAACCTATTTTAATTTCCAAGCTGTTTTAAATATATATCATTTAATACATATATTTAAATAAGACATATTTAAATACTTTGATTTTAGAAAAGCAATGAAAATCTTCAGAAAGCTTTTTTTTTTTTTTTTTTTTTTTTAGGGATGCAAGTGTGGCACATGGACATTCCCAGCCTGGACAAATAACATGGCAATGCTGAATCCTTAACCCACTGAGTAAGGCCAGGGATCAAACCCACGTCCTCATGGATCCTAGTTGGGTTTGTCACCATTAAGCCATAATGGGAATGCCCTAGAAAGCTTTTACACTGCAAAAGTTTATGTCAGTCTCAAAGAGGAAAATGATCAAAGAACTAATGCACACAAAAACTAAGAAATATTGGGAACTGCTATTTTCAAGATATTTCAGGTTTTAGTTTTATGAATATTTTAGATATCTGGGAAAAAAGCATTAAGCTACTAGAAATCCTTATTCAAAGGAGGTAGTCTATAAAATAATGCAAGTGTGAAATTGTGAGTGGAGCAGGCAGGTATCCTCATGATTAGATTATAAAGGTAACGGCTATGATGCTATAATATTCCCCAAAATTCCAACAATTATGACTGAAATGATAAGGTAGTAAAGTATAGCTTTAAGCACTGATAAGTTGCAATAAATACTCCTGATAAAACTAGTAATCTTAGTGAATTAAAATAACTTTAGGAGTTCCCGTCGTGGTGCAGTGGTTAATGAATCCAACTAGGAACCATGAGGTTGCGGGTTCGATCCCTGCCCTTGCTCAGTGGGTTAAGGACCCAGCATTGCCATGAGCTGTGGTGTAGGTCGCAGAAGTGGCTCAGATCCCACATTGCTGTGGCTCTGGTGTGGGCCGGCAGCTACAGCTCCGATTTGACCCCTAGCCTGGGAACTTCCATCTGCTGTGGGAGCGGCCCTAGAAAAGGCAAAAAGACAAAAAAATAAAATAAAATAACTTTAAAACACCATGAACTGAAAGTGCTTGGCATGAAGAGCAAGATTAGGGGCTTCCATACAGCATCAAAGTCCATCTGTATATGTTTTTCAGAAATTGAAATAATGAGACTCATTTATACCCTTTTGGGATCAGTCTCTCCAACTGAAAAGATGCAAATGATACTGTAGAGCTATGGAAAGTTGGAACCACTTACAACTAGGTGTATTTGAACATAATTTTTGCAGCTGAAAAATGTGAAAATCAAACATATTTTTACATAACCTTAAATGTAGACATAGAAATAGAAAACATTTACTAAGAGCAGTGTACTCAAATAGAATTTGAAGGATGAGATGGGGGTGATTTGTTAATAGCAAAAGAAAATTTTAGACTTTACTAGAATGCCAGGGGCTAATCTCTGACAAATGTATCACATTTAAATTATTTCAATTATTTTTAAGAGAATACATTTTATTAATATGATAATTGTGATATAAGTGGGTAACACTGGTGATATTTTTAATGGTGCATTTTGTATTTATTTTAATTTATTTAACTTTACAGTAATATTTAATTTTATTTGCAAATGTGCCATAACTAAAATAATTGCAACCATATTAGCAAATAAATAAGGTTGAATGAGATTGTAAGCACAATATTGATATTAATTTGCATGATGTTCATAATTGTGACATCTATTTATATAATTTTATAATTTAATATAATTTCAATAATTATAAATTATTATATTACGAGATTGTGATGTGCATAATTAAATTGCAAATTTAAATATTTAAAGTGCACACAATTAAAACATTTTACCACATTATATATGTTATTTGTACAAGTCAATTTTAATATTAATATTCCAATTCTAATACTACATCTCTCCTAAACTGGCAAAATAAGTTTTTAAATTGAGTCTTTAAATTATTAAGAAATGTTATAGGTAAGAACCAAGTTTGAATAGATCTTTTTAGAAGTAAAACTAAATTCTTATGGAAAATATATTTTAATTAGATCATATATTTTAAAGATATATACTAAAAATGGTAGTTGAATTTGAGCACATATAGATAAATAAAACTTGAATTATTATGAGCCAAACAAAAGTTTTTCATTTTAAATCTCTGCTACTGTAGTCACAATTTTGGTCAGTGAAAATATACATAAGCCTCCATAAGTGATAATTCCTCACTACTGTTTAATACCCATTAATATTCTATCCATTTTCTGTATAGTATTGGCCTCATTATCAGCTCAAATAAAGATATCTGTGAAAGAATGAGAAATATAATCCAGTAATCCCACTCCTGGACATTTATCTGGACAAAACTATTATTCAAAAAGATACGGGCAACCCTATGTTCACTGCAGCACAATTAACAATAGCTAAGACCTGGAAACAACATAAATGTCCATCAACAGATGAATGGATTAAAAAGATGTGGTACATACACACAATGGAATACTATTCAGCCATAAAAAAGAATGAAATAATGCCATAGATATCAACATGGTTCAGCTAGAGATTCTCATACTAAGTCAGAAAGAGAAAGACAAATACCATTTGTTATCACTTATATGGGGAATCTAAAATATGGCACAAATGAACATACCTACAAAACAGAAACAGACTCAGAGACATAGAGAACAGACTTGCGGTTGCCCAGGGGAGGGAGGAGGGAGTGGGAAGGATAGTGAGTTCAGGGTTAGTAGTTGCAAACTATTATATATAGAATGGATAAATAACAAGGTCCTAATGTATAGCACAGGGAACTATATCCAATCTCCTGGGATAGACCATGAAGGAAAATAATATTTTAAAAAAGAATGAACAGAGTTCCCGTAGTGGCTTAGTGGTAATGAACCCAACTAGTGTGCATAAGGATGCGGGTTCAATCCCTGGTCTAGCTCGGTGAGTTAAGGGTCTGGCATTTGTCTGAGCTGTGGTGTAGGTCACAGATGCGGCTCGGATCTGGTGTTGCTGTGCCTGTGGCATAGGCTGGCAGCTATGGTGGTTTAGATTCAACTCCTAGCCTTGGAAACTCCATATGCTGCACCTGTGGCCCTTAAAGAAGAAAAAAAAAAAAGAATATATATGTATGACTGAGTCACTTTGCTGCACAGCAGAAATTAGCACAAAATTGTAGATCAACAATACTTTAAAAAGGGGGGGAAAGAATGAGAAATGCCAATAATCAGGCAAATCTTCCTGGACCATCAACTTTTTTGCAAGATTGGGAGGCAGAGTCAGAAAAGAAATCATTATACTAATATATAATTTAAAACATTGTTTTAATACTGATCAAACACTGATACCATGGAGATAAGAATAATTCCCCAGAATTTGTAGAATTAAATAGGAAACATCAAACATATATGATGCACATGCTTCAGGCTATTCTTCAGCCACCTGGGACACTTCAGTAGAGACCTCGCCACTCTCCTCTACTTCAAGGAAACTTCTGAGAAAAAGTTTGAGAAGTATAGCTGACGGCCCTTACTCTTGCTCACTGAATTGTCCACTACACTTCTTATTCTGCGTTACACAACCAAAATGTTATTTTGATTAAATTCAACAGGTAATGAGGGATTAAGATGGCTGAATAGAAGGACTAGATCTCAATTTCTCACCAAAAACAACAAAATCTACAAGCAAATGCTGAGCAATCTTCAACCAAATGCACCAGAAATTTTCCAAAAGATATCCTACACCAAAAGACAAAGAGGAGGACATATCAAGAGGTAGGAGGGGTGAATACATGGTATAAGCAACCCCATACCTCCCGGGTGGGAAGCACCACAAACTGGAAAGTAACTGTATCACAGAGACTCACCTACAGGAGTGAGAGTTCTGAGCCCCACATCAAACCCCCATGTGTGGGGGTCTGCCACTGGGAGAAAGAGCCCCTGGAGCATCTGGCATTGAAGGCCAGTGGGGCTTGTGCACAAGAGCTCCATGGGACTGGGGGAAGCAGAGACCCCATTCTTGAAAGATGCACACAGACTTTCATGTGTACTGGGTCCCAGGGCAAAGCAGGGTATCTGTGGGAATCTGGGTCGCACCTGGCTATGGTTCTAGGAGGACCTTTTGGGAAAGCAGGGGTGAATGTGGCTTGTTGTGGGGGAAGGACATTGGAAGCAAAGCTCTTGGGAATCTTCATCAGTGTGAGTTTCTCTGGAGGTGGCCATTTTGGGAAAATCTGGCCCTACCCATCAGCGCTGAGAAACCCAAGGCCAAACAACAATCCAGGTGGGATCACATCCCCACCCATCAGTAAACAGGCTGCCTAAAGATCCCCCAGCCACACAGCTGCCTCTAATCTCACCCAGAGACAAAGTTCCACCCACCAGAGAGATAGGGATCAGCCTCACCTACCAGTGGGCAGGCATCAGTCCCTCCCATCACGAAGCCTACAGAAAGCCCTCATAACAACTTTAGCCACAAAGGGGGCAGATGCCAGAATTAAGAGAGGCTACATCTCTATTATCTGTAAAAAGGTCACCACACCAAAAACTTATAAAAATATAAAGACAGAGAACTATAACTCAGATAAGAGAGAAAGTAAAAACCCCAGAAAAACAGCTAAGTGATCAGGAGATTCACAGCCTCCAGAAAAAAGAATTTAGACTGGTGATACTGAATATGATGCAAGACATTGCAAATAAACTGGAAGCAAAGACGGACAATTTACAGGAAACACTGAGCAAAGAGATACAAGATATAAAACTTAAGCAAGAAGAGATGCAAAATAAAATAACTGAAATAAAAAATTCATTAGAAACATCCAAAAGCAGAATATAGGAGGCAGAAGAATGAATAAGCAAGGTGGAGGACATATTAGTGGAAATCACAGATGCAGAACAGAAAAGAGAAAAAAGATTGAAAAGAAATGAAGAGAGTCTCAGAGAATTCTGGGACAACATTAAATGCACCAACATCTGTATTATAGGGGTGACAGAAGGAGAAGAGAGAGAAAGGGACAGAAAAAATATGTGAAGAGATAAGAGCTGAAAACTTCCCTAACATAGGAAAGGAAGCACTCACTCAAATCCGGGAAGCACAATGAGTACCATATAAAATAAACGCAAGGAGGAACACCCCAAGACACATATTAATCAAACTGACCAAAATTAAAGACAAAGAGAAAATATTGAAGACAACTAAGGAAAAGAAACATATAACATACAAAGGAACCCTGATAAGGTTATCAGCAGATTTTTCAGCAGAAACTGTGCAGGCCAGAAGGGAGTAGCATGATATGCTTAATGTAATGAAAAGAAAAAACCTCCAACCAAGATTACTTTACCCAGTAAGGCTCTCATTCAGATTTGAAGGAGAAATTAAATGCTTCACAGATAAGCAAAAGCTAAGAGAATTCAGCAACACTAAATCAGCCTTACAACAAATACTAAAGGAAATTCTCTAGGCAGAAAAGACTGCAACCAGAAACAAAAACACCACAAATAACAATGCTCACAGGTAAAGACATATATACAGTAAAGATACAAAATCATCCACAAAAAATTATGCCACCAAAATCAGAAACTGTGAGAAGAGGGCTCAAATGCAGGACACTGGAGATGCACTTGCAATTAAGAGACCAACAATTTAAAACAATCTCATGTATATACATATACCCTTATATCAAAACTTCAGAATAGCTACAAACCAAAAATGTACAATTGATACACAAATAAGAAAAATCAACTCAAATATAACACTAAGGATAGTCATCAAATCACAAGAGGAAAGAAAAGAGAAGAAGGGAAGAAAAAAGAGCAACAAAAACAAATTCAAAACAGTTAATAAAATGGCAATAAGAACATACATATCAATAATTACCTTAAATATTAATGGACTAAATACTCCAACCAAAAGACATAGACTGGCTGAATGGATACAAAAACAAGATCCATATACATGCTGTCTTCAAGAGACCCACTTCACTTCTAGGGACACATACAAATTGAAAGTGAGAGGATGGAAGAAAATATTGCATGCAAACGGGAATCAAAAGAAAGCTGGACTAGCAATACTTATATCAGACAAAATAGACCTTAAAATGAAGAATATTTTAAGAGACAAGGAAGGATACTACATAATGATCAAAGGACCAATCCAAGAAGACATAACAATTTTAAACATCTATGCAACCAATATAGGTTCATCACAATATAGAAGGCAACTGCTAACAACCTTAAAAGGAAAAATCGACAATAACACAATTATAGTGGGGGACTTTAACACCCCACTTACAGCAATGGACAGATCATCCAGACAGAAAATCAGTAAGGAAACACAGGCCCTGAATGAAGCATTAGACTAAATGGACTTAATAGATATTATAGTACATTCCATCCAAAAGAAATAGATTGCACATTCTTCTGAAGTGCACATGGAGCATTCTCTTAAGATTGATCACATCCCAGCTACAAATCAAGCCTCGGTAACTTTAAGAAGATTGAAATCATATCAAGCATCTTTTTCAACTACAACTCTATATGACTGGAAAGTAAAAAAAAAACAAAAAACTGCAAAAAAACCAAACACATGGAGACTAAACAACATGCTACTAAACAACCAATGGATCACTGAAGAAATCAAAAAGGAAATTAAAAAATACCTAGAGGCAAATGACAACAAAGATATAACACTCCAAAACCGATAGGATGCAGCAAAAGCCATTTTAGAGGAAAGTTTATAGCAATACAAGCCTACCTCAGGAAACAAGAAAAAGCTCAAATAAACAAGCTAACTAACATCTAAGCAGCTGGAGAGAGAAGAACAGACAAGACCTAAATTTAGTAGAAGGAAAGAAATCATAAAGATCAGAACAGAAATCAATGAAATAAAAAAGAAGAAAACCATAAAAAAGATCAACGAAATGAAAAGCTGTTTCTTTGAAAAGATGAACAAAATTTATGAAGCAAAAAAGAGAGAGGACTCAAATCAATAAAATTAGAAATGAAAAAGGAGAAGTAACAATGGACGTCACAGAAATACAAAGGATCATAAGAGACTACTATATACAACTCTACGCCAATATTATGGAAAACCTAGAAGAAATGGACAATTTCTAAGAAAATTACAATCTTCCAAGACTAAATCAAGATGAAATAGAAAAGGTGAACAGACTAATCACAAGTACTGAAATTGAAACTGTGATTTAAAATCTTCCAACAAACAAAAGTCCAGAACCAGATGGCTTCACAGAAGAATTCTGTCAAAGATTTAGAAAAGAGCTAACACCTATCCTTCCAAAACTATTGCAAGAGATGGCAGAGGAATGGACACTCCCAAACTCATTCTATGAGGCCACCATCCCCCTGATACCAAAACCAGACAAAGATACCACAAAAAAAGAAAACTACAGGCCATTTTCACTGATGAACACAGACATAAAAATCCTCAACAAAATACTAGCAAACCGCATCCAATAAAACATTAAAAGGATTATACATCATGATCAAGTGTTCTTCAATATCTCCAAATCAGTGTGATACACTGCATTAACTGAATAATAAAAACCATATGATCAACAACCATGAGATACCACCTCACACCAGTCAGAATGGCCATCATTAATAAGTCCACAAATAACAAGCACTGGAGGGGTTGTGGAGAAAAGGGAACCCTCCTGCACTGTTGGTGGGAATGTAAACTGGTACAGCCACTATGGAGAACAGTTTGGAGATACCTTAGAAATCTATACATAGAACTTCCATATAACCCCGCAATCCCACTCTTGGGCATCTATCCGGACAAAACTCTACTTAAAAGAGACACGTGCACCCGCATGTTCATTGCAACACTATTCACAATAGCCAGGACATGGAAACAACCCAAATGTCCATCAACAAATGACTGGATTAGGAAGATGTGGTATATATACACAATGGAATACTACTCAGCCATAAAAAAAATGACATAATGCCATTTACAGCAACATGGATGGAACTAGAGAATCTCATCCTGAGTGAAATGAGCCAGAAAGACAAAGACAAATACCATATGATATCACTTATAACTGGAATCTAATATCCAGCACAAATGAACATCTCCTCAGAAAAGAAAATCATGGACTTGGAGAAAAGACTTGTGGCTGCCTGATGGGAGAGGGAGGGAGTGGGAGGGATCAGGAGCTTGGGGTTATCAGACACAACTTAGAATAGATTTACAAGGAGATCCTGCTGAGTAGCATTGAGAACTTTGTCTAGATACTCATGTTGCAACAGAAAAAAGGGTGGGGGAAAAAAGTATACATGTAAGGATAACTTGATCCCCTTGCTGTACAGTGGGAAAATAAAATAAAATAAAATAATAAAAAAAATTTAAAATTAACTAAATAAAAATTAAAAAAAAAAACAAAAACAAAAACCGTATGCTCCTCTTGGGAGATCCCATGCTGGCTCAGTGGTTAACGAATCTGACTAGAAACCATGAGGTTGCGGGTTCGATCCCTGGCCTTGCTCAGTGGGTTAAGGATCCAGTGTTTCCATGAGCTGTGGTGTAAGTTGCAGATGCGGCTCAGATCCCGCATTGCCATGGCTCTGGCGTAGACTGGTGGCTACAGCTCTGATTCGACCCCTAGCCTGGGAACCTCCATGGGCCGCAGGAGCGGCCCAAGAAATGGCAAAAGACAAAAAAAAAAAAAAACAATATGATCTTCTCAATAGATGCAAAAAAAGTATTTGACAATATCCAACACCCATTTCTGATAAAAAGCCTTCAGAAAGTGGGCATAACGGGAACCTACCTCAACATGATAAAGGCCATATACGACAAACCCACAGCGAACATCATGGTCAATGGTGAAAAGCTGAAAGAATTCCCGCTGAGATCAGGAACAAGACAAGGATGTCCGCTCTCGCCACTACTCTTCAACATAGTTCTGGAAGTCCTAGCCACAGCAATCAGAGAAGTAAAAGAAAGAAAAGGAATCCAAATTGGAAAGGAAGAAGTAAAACTATCCCTATTTGAAGATGACATGATACTATACCTAAAGAATCCTAAAGACTCTACCAGAAAACTGTGAGAGCTCATCCACAAATTTGGCAAAGTCACAGGATACAAAATTAATACACAGGAATCAATGGCGCTTCTATACACTAACAACAAAAGATCAGAAACAGAATTTAGGGAAGCAATCCCGTTTACCATTGCATCCAAAAGAATCAAATACCTAGGAGTAAACCTACCTAAAGAAACAAAAGACCTATACTCTGAAAACTATAAGACACTGATGAAAGAAATCAAAGATGACACAAATACATGGAAAGACCTACCATGCTCGTGGATTGGGAAGAGTCAATATTTTCAAAATGACTATACTACCCAAGGCAATCTACAGATTCAATGCAATCCCTATCAAATTACCAAGGACATTTTCCACAGACGTAGAACAAAATATTTTAAAGTTTCTCTGGAAGCACAAAAGACCCAGAATAGCCAAAGACCTCCTGAAAAAGAAAAATGGACCTGGAGGCATCAGGCTCCCTGACTTCAGACTATACTACAAAGCTACCAGTCATCAAAAGCATGTGGTATGGGCACAAAAACAGACATATAGATCAGTAGAACAGGATTGAAAGCCCAGAATTAAACACACGCACCTACAGCCAACTCGTCTATGACAAGGGAGGCAAGAATATACAATGGAGAAAAGACAGCCCCTTCAATAAGTGGTGCTGGGAAAACTGGACAGCCACATGCAAAAGAATGAAATTAGAACACTCCCTAACACCATACACAAAAATAAACTCCAAATGGATTAAAGACCTAGGTATAAGACCAGACACTATCAAACTCCTAGAGGAACACATAGACCAAACACTCTCTGACATAAATGACAGCAACATCTTCTCAGATCCACCTCCTAGAGGAATGACAACAAAAACAAAAACAAATGGGACCTAATCAAACTTAAAAGTTTCTGCACAGCAAAGCAAACCCTAAACAAAATGAAACGACAACCCACAGAATAGGAGAAAATAGTTACAAATGAAGCGACTGACAAGGGATTCATCTCCAGAATTTATAAACACCTCCTACAGCTCCATACCAAAAAAACAAACAACCCCATCAAAAAATGGGCAGGAGTTCCCGTCATGGCGCAGTGGTTAACAAATCCGACTAGGAACCATGAGGTTGCGGGTTTGGTCCCTGCCCTTGCTCAGTGGGTTAACGATCTGGCGTTGCCATGAGCTGTGGTGTAGGTTGCAGACTCGGCTCGGATCCTGCATTGCTGTGGCTCCGGCTTAGGCTGGGGGCTACAGCTCTGATTCGACCCCTAGCCTTGGAACCTCCATATGCCGTGGGAGCGGCCCAAAGAAATAGCAAAAAGCCAAAAAAAAAAAAATGGGCAGAAGATCTAAACAGACAGTTCTCCAAAGAAGACATAAAGATGACCAAAAAACACATGAAAAAAATGTTCAACATCAATCATTAGTAGAGAAATGCAAATCAAAACCACTATGAGGTCCCACCTTACATGGGCCAGAATGGCCATCATCAAAAAGTCTACAAACAATAAGTGCTGAAGTGGGTGTGGAGAAAAGGGAACCATCTTACACTGTTGGTAGGAATGTAAATGGATGCAACCACTGTGGAAAACAGTATGGAGATTCCTCAGAAACTAAACGTAGAACTACCATTTGATCCAGCAATCCCACTCCTGGGCATCTATCCAGAGAAAACCATGTCAAAAAGACATATGTACTCCTATGTTCATTGCAGCACTATATACAATAGCCAAGACATGGAGCAAACCCAAATGTCCATCGACAGAGGAGTGGATCCAGAAGATGTGGTACATATACACAATGGAATATTACTCAG
The DNA here is from genome assembly GCF_016906955.1 of Phacochoerus africanus. Classification (NCBI taxonomy): domain Eukaryota; kingdom Metazoa; phylum Chordata; class Mammalia; order Artiodactyla; family Suidae; genus Phacochoerus; species Phacochoerus africanus. The sequence continues at coordinate 246,024,530 of NC_062544.1, read as the reverse complement.
CCATTAAAAGGAAAGAAATAACGGCATTTGCAGCAACATGGATGGACCTAGAAATTATCATGCTAAGTGATGTCAGCAGACAATGAGACACCAACATCAAATGCTATCACCTACAGGTTGAAACTAAAAAAAGGACACAATGAACTTATTTGCAGAACAGATACTGACTCACAGACTTTGAAAAAATTTATGGTTTCCAAAGGAGACAGTTTCAGGGGTGGGGGGATGCACTAGGGGTTTGGGATGGAAATGCTGTAAAATTTATTTGTGATGATCATTGTTAACTATAAATGTAATAAATTCATTGAGTAATAAAAAAAAAGGTAATGAGGACATATTATGACCCCAGCACTTTAGTGTACATTCAAAGGGATATTCAAGAATAAGAGACAGCTGTTGAGAAAAGAAAGCATAGTAATTTTTGCAGCCTATAGGACTGAATAAGCATATAGGCCAGATGCACAGAAAATAATACATTTTAATATACCCACAATAGTTCTCACAAGAAATATAGTAATTATTAAGCACATATCAGAAAGAGAGAGAGGTGTGAGCATTAAACTTAGGAGCAGACACTACTCTAAAACAGGAGACTTACTTTTGTTCTTAAAAGAAGTAGACAGGAAGGAGGCAGATTTCCCCCTCTGGAGGAAGAGCCTGAGTAAAATCATATCACTAGCAATAATCAGGATTTAAAAAACATTATAAAGAAAGAATCAGTCATGAAAGATTAGGCAAGAGTGAAGACAACAATAAGAGATTTCTAAGTTCCAAACATGAGTAAACAAGAAAACAAGCCAAGTTAAGTCTAGGGGGAAATTTCATGAGAGAAAAGTTTGAGTTTGGGTTTGAATGTATTGAATTTTCAGTCATTTGAGGAACAACCAGAAGAAAATGAAGAGTGATGTTAACACTTGACCAACGTGAGAAATGATAACAAAAGATCGCTGTTATTTCTGCTACTGGGAAAAGCATAATCACCACATTTAATTTAAAAAAAATTGACCACAGACTCTTTTCTCTCAATATGAAAGACAGAACAATGAATATTCTCAGTAAAGACTTCAGTGGAACCCCTAGGACTCCACAATTTTCAGTATCTCTAAGGTAGGGAAGTTCAACTCAGGGACATTGAGTAAAGCCTTCTTCCATGACTTTTCTTATAGGCTCACTTTTCTACACTCACCAAAAGTTCCTCCAACTCTTCCAAGAGATTTAATTCATTAACTTGAACTTTATTTCAAGGATGCTAGAAAATGGCTTCTCTGGTGAAGGGGCCTAGAAAACCATGGTGAGAAGTAAGTGGAAGGATCGCCCTTCCATTTTTTCACTCTCTGGAGAGATGGCATTGTGCAAACTCCCCACCAGCAGATCAACAAATCAACCATAAGTGTTTCTGACATTTGGCAACCTGATGTCATCTAGAAATATGGAGTAACCCAAGTAACAACCAGGCCCAGGTGATCTAGGCTTAGCTCAGACCTATGGTCAATGAAACATACTACTGTTATCCCTCCATATCTTCCAGTTTGGGTTCTAGAACTACACCCCCTCCCCATGCCAAAAGGTGTAGTATTTGCATATAACCTACACTCATCTTCCCATATACCTTAAATGATCTCTAGATTACTTCTAATACCTAACACACTGTAAATGCTACATAAATAGTTGTAAATACACTGTAAATGCTATGTAAATAGTTGCCAGTGCACAGCACACTCAAATTTTGCTTTTGGGGACTTTCTAGGATTTTTTTTTTTTTTTAGTATTTTCCATGGTTGAATCTTCAAATCCAGAAACTCAGGCCAACTGTAAAGTAACTAGAAGGAATTAAAAAACATTCAAGTCATTTAAAGATGTCCTTTTTAAAATGATGACAAGAAGGAAATAGACTAAAAACTACAAATCATCTTAAATATCCATTTTCCCCACTTTTATAACCCTTAACACTCCAACAGGAATAGAACATCTCCTAAAAGTCTTCGTCTCTGATACTCTCAACTCCCAACTAAGCACCCTATTAAAGCCCCACCATCCTGTGAGGGTTTTTGTCTTTCCTTCCTTTCTCAGTCTCCTCCTATCCCTGTTCTTTTTTCTTTTCCCAAAGTAAATATTCCATCCTCTCTTCTTCAGTTTTTGCTTTTGGTTCTGTTTTGTTTCAATGGCCCAAAGCAGCATCATAGTAACATAAGAACTGATAGAATTCTCCTTGGAGGTCAGAGACAAGGAGAAAAGAAGGGACAAAGTGGGAGGGGTAAGCATTCACATATTAACATTTTTTGTTCCCATCACATGTGAACATTTATTTTCCAGATATCTTACTATTATTATGTTTTGTTTATTCTCAAAATCCAGGCTCTTCAGAAGACATTTAGAATTCTCAAGAGGTTTACAGTGTATTCTCTTTTAGGATCCCTTGGGATTTTGTAATTAGTGGGAAACAATAAAAAAATCTCGGTATTTAAGTTACAGGACAGAGACCTCAAGAGCCCTCTGACTTTGGAGATGTAAATGTCTTCAGTGCTTTGCTGGCACTTGAGATGAAATGCCAGGACATGGTGCCTGGTGCCCGCTAATGTGGCTCTGCATTGCCATTCACCAGGAAGCAAGCAGAGATTTCCATCTGCCTGCCCCCCAAACTAGTAAGCTAATATTTCAATGTTGTCTCTTTTCTCACAGCCTTTGTTTTTGTCCTATTTTGCATTTAATGAGTAAAGAGAAGTTTGACTTAATGACTAATCAAATTTTATTTAATTTTTTAAGTGTTAGACTATTACCAAAAAAAAAAAAAAAACCCTATAAAAACATAGGCTGTGCCTCTAAAATGTCCAAAGAATTTTAGATTATTGGTGGTAAACATCTAGCTAAGTAGTAATTTTTTACAGCAACTCCTAGGTTCAATTACATAAAGTATAAAAATACAAAAATATCCTTTGGATATGGTGAGACCTTGATAAATATTCATAAACTAATCATCCTCCTTCAAGAGAATAAGTTAACAGTGGTTGCAGATGATAGTCTCTTTACTAGAAAAAGGAAAATATTATTTTTTCAGAAAAACAAAATATTTTTAAGCAATCTTGTTCTAAGGAGTCTAATTTTAGATAGTTTATTTGAATCATGTCCTCTATGATAATTGCACACATTTTAATAACTACTTTTAATGTATCAGGGAGTGCTACATTCTTAATCTTCATTTACAAAACAAGAAATCACAGTATGAGTTCGGAGGAACGGTGTTGTAACTATGGTAGAATATGTACTTCATCAACCTGTCCAGCTCCAATTCAATTACGTGATAAGTAACTATTCATTATACCTACTTAACTCTTTATTCAGCTGAGTGAAGAAACATCAACCTAAGTAGCACCCAGTGGTTCTAGATTTTACCTGAGTGTGAGATTGCTTTATAGACATTATTGAATTATAATCGCATAGTAGATAACAATTACATGAAATGAATGAAAATCATCCAGAATCAATCAATTCTTAGCTATAGTATATTAATGTACCACTTAAGAAAAATGCCAAATACTTTAACTAGGATGAAATAAAATTCCTTAGTTTTGGATGGCTATTCTGTGGATGCATATGTTTAGTAGCATTATAAAATATCACTTCGAAGACACCATTATATTTGCAGACAGTATATTCTTGGGTCACAAAGTTATGATTCATATATATCAAGTCACTTAGCACTGCTGGCAAGTGTTGCCAGCCTGAAATATAAAACAGAGAGGATAATAAAATTTTAACAAGCAGCAATAAAACTAATGAAATATAATCTCAAATATACTACTCTAATTCATCCAGAGAGGAAACACAATCACCCAATCCTAAGGATGAGGAAATGAAGCCAGCTCCATAAAAACACATATTCATCATAGTTACATGGGTCATTTTAGAATTAGAACTAAAGAGAATTCAAGCTGGTTACAGCAGTATAATTATCATGGCCAAATAGATGAGGATGACAGGATGAAGCAACAGTTCACAAATGCTTGTTTTGGCTCCACATTTAAAGGTATGGAAATGAAAACACTGATGTTATTTTTCATAGGAATAAACTTCCATGCTAAGGACAGAGAAATTTCACAACAGTCAGACTGAAGAGCATTTAAGAAGTTAGATATGACTTCCAAGATCAATATGTAAGCGGGGCCACAAGTTTACATAGGGTTTGTATGTGCCTACAATAACCATGCAATCTAAGTCCAAAATAACTTCAGGTTGATGTTTATTAACATGTCCCTTGAGGCTGTAATTTGACAATTGTGTGTTTCCCCTCCTCATTTCTTGCTGTTCTTGACTGCTTTTGAGAACCTAGAATTTCAAATTTAAAAGTAAAGGATGGAGTTCCCGTCATAGCGCAGTGGTTAACGAATCCGACTAGGAACCATGAGGTTGCGGGTTCGGTCCCTGCCCTTGCTCAGTGGTGTAGGTTGCAGACGCGGCTCGGATCCCGCGTTGCTGTGGCTCTGGCGTAGGCCGGTGGCTACAGCTCCGATTAGACCCCTAGCCTGGGAACCTCCATATGCCGCAGAAGTGGCCCAAAGAAATAGCAAAAAGACAAAAAAAAATAAAATAAAAGTAAAGGAGGAGAAAAGGGGAGCAAAGGAAGAATGAGGAAGGGAAGAGCAAAGAGGGGAAGGAGGTGCAGTCTGTTACATGAGTCCTTTCTCTGTAGCTTTGACGTTCTGCACACACAAGTGATTTAAGTCAGTCAGCTAAACAAAGAGAACAGACTTATCTAAAGATGAAATCAGATAGACAGGCTTTCTTTGCCTCTGTGACTGTGTATACAGTATAGTTTACATACCCAAATAAATCATTAAAGATAAACAGGTTGATAGTTCATTCTCAGAAGCATCCAAAGACAACTAGTATTTCCATGCTTAGTTTCCCACTGTGGAAGATTTAGGAAAAAATCAGAGGAATTCACATCAGTGATTGACTTGTATGATACAAGGAAGCTGATGAAACATGTAATGTCAAGTGAGGTCAAAAAATGAATAAGACAGGATTCTGTTCAGATTTTAGGGGGCGGGGGAGGAGCTTTTTAAGGCCGCACCAGCAGCATATGTAGATTCCCAGGCTAGGGGTTGAATTGGAGCTGTAGTTGCCAGCCTACACCACAGCCACAGCAATGCCAGATCTGAGCTGTGTCTGTGACCTACACCACAGCTCACGGCAACGCCAGATCCTTAACCCACTGAGCAAGGCCAGGGATAGACCTCTCATCCTCATGGATACTAGGCGGGTTTGTTAACCATTGAGCCATGATGGGAACTCCTGTTTAGGTATATTACAAATGAGTAGAAATAAAGAGCAAGATGGTAATTATGCAGCAGTTTCAAATTTCTATTAATCAAAGGGTAACCTAAATGGACTATCAGGAATATTTTCCTAATATAACGAACTCACAAAGAGATTCCACCACAGGCTGAATTGACTGAAGTATTTTAAACTCAAACTTGATGCCTGAAATACAACAATGGAAAAAATAGGTGTCTACACAAAACACATATGAATATAGGAATGAATTTTTCTTTTTTAACCCTAGGTTTTATCAGAGTAGAAAACAATATAAAGGTTTTTTGTTTGTTTATTTTGTTTTTTTGTCTTTTTGCCATTTCTTGGGCCGCTCCCGCGGCATATGGAGGTTCCCAGGCTAGGGGTCCAATCGGAGCTGTAGCCGCCAGCCTATGCCAGAGCCACAGCAACGTGGGATCCGAGCCGCATCTGCGACCTACACCACAGCTCACGGCAACGCCGGATCCCTAACCCACTGAGCAAGGCCAGGGATCGAACCCGCAACCTCATGGCTCCTAGTTGGATTCGTTAACCACTGCGCCACGACGGGAACGCCCATATAAAGTTTAACTCTAATATAAATAATCAAACTCATCTTGCTTTCTGTTGCCTCATTTATCTTTTAAAAATATGTATATTTCTACCCATTGGTTTTAGTTCAGTTTGGTTGGTAGGAGAACCAATGGTGGCTTCAAAATTCTCCCCTTCTAAAAGACTTTCACTGTTTCTTACCTGTCCTGAAATTTTAATATGTAGGCAATATATTTTCCATTTTTTAAATGATAATTATTTATTACTTCCCTCTGAGAAGTGTCCTGGGAATAATACGAGGGGGGGGAACACTTTATAATAATGAAATAATGTTTGGAAGAGTTCTAAATTGACAAAGGGTTGATACTACTATTTTACTACTCATAAAAAGGATTAGTCATTCTTTTCACTAAAAATAGAATCAAAACAACTATATCTTTACCATCTGCCTGCATTTACTGATTACTAATAATTCTATCAGACTGTGATGTGAGAGAGAGAAACCCTAATATAAAGAGCATAGATTGATAATATTTTTAATATGAAGAATGTTCTGTGAAATAGGAGAACCAAGTTAGGTCACATTCAGGTTTTAATGGATAATCTGTGTTGTTATATTATGCAGTTTGAAAACTACTTTTTTTGAGCTTGCTTTCATGATAAGGCATTGATGTAGCGCCATCGTGTGGTAAACCAAGCACATACCAATTTATTTGAAATAGTGTGAAAAGTCCCAGAAGACAAAGAATGTGCTATTTGTTTTGGTTCATGCCAATAATCTTCATCTTCTCAAAAACAGCCTAGGAAGAGTAAGCTGTAATAACTTCATACTATATATCTAAGCCTTTTTTACCAGCACCTATTTACCAGTGGGCTTGGACAGTGTGTGCTAAAGTCAGAACCAAATCAGCAGTAGCTGAGAAGACTACAGGCAGCAAATAACATTTCCCATTTCAGAACTATTCAATATCCTGGGTACCCTATGCTAAGACAACAGAAATATATCTATGAAGCTGACCAAAGCCCCTTTTTTATGTTACCCCATAACCAGATTTTCTTCTAAAAGACCTAGCAACTGTTCAAAATTGTATTCTTTATGAAATTTTTCTAAAATCATGTTACAGTTAAAATGATGATTTATAACCATAATGCCGAGAGTTCCCTTCATGGCTCAATGGTTAACGAACCCAACTGGCATCCAGGAGAATGCGGGTTCCATCCCTGGCCGCTCAGTGGATTGAGGATCTGGTGTTGCCGTGAGCTGTGGTGTAGGTTGCAAAAGCAGCTCAGATCTTGCATTGCTGTGGCTGTGGTGTAGGCCAGCGGCTACAGCTCTGATTGGATCTCTAGCCTGGTGACCTCCATATGCTACAGGTGCGGTCCCTAAAAAGACAAAAAGACAAATAATAATAATAATAAATATATGTATATAACCATAGTGCCTTTTTTGCCTAACTAAAAAAAATCTGCAGGAGTTCCCGTCGCGGCTCAGTGGTTAATGGATCCGACTAGGAACCATGAGGTTGCGGGTCCATTCCCTGGCCTTGCTCAGCAGATTAAGGATTCAGCATTGCCATGAGCTGTGATGTAGGTTGCAGGTGTGGCTCGGATCTGGCGTTGCTGTGCCCTGGTGTAGGCCAGCAGCTACAGCTCCGATTCGACCCCTAGTCTGGGAATCTCCATATGCCAGGGGAGCGGCCCAAAAAATGGCAGAAAGACAAAAAAAAAAAAAATCTGCAGCCATGAACTGACAAGTTTAAGTGCACATATGGAGAAAATAATAGCAATTTAAATTGGAAATATTAAACACACAGCATGATGTTGTACTTTTCTCACTTAAATCATTTGCATCTATTTTCAAAGGTACAAAATCAAACGTTAGCTCCAATTCTCTTCTAGTTAATTTTCAATAACATCTCTAATACTGATGGGTGGGTATAATCATACAAATTATGAGCACATTGAGATTACTTTACCAAATCTATATTTTATAAATTTAAATTAAAATTAAAAATTTTCTTGCAAGGTCGGAACAGAGAAATTTAAAAAGCAAGCTGGTAAGGGACTGATTCTAGGTTTACATACAAATGTTCTTCTAATAAAGCATTTAAAATTCTTTTTCAGAAATAAAACTTTACAAAAATATAAATGTGGTAGAGACCACAGAGAAATGCAGTTCTGTTAATGACTTCTCTCACTTTAGAAAGTATTAAATGAGCTGGTGAAATTTCTGCCTCTAATTAATAGCATAAAGAGAGAAACAGGGTCATTTCATTTAAACTCTATTGTCTTCCTATATTGTTTTAAGAAATGCCAAGTACTCTCAAACATATTATTTCAGATTATGAAATTTAAATACACCAATCAACTTTGTAAGACAAAATCCTAATTTACTTTCTTTTTTTTCCTTCTCTATAAAACACCAACCACAAAAGGTGAGGGAGATTAAGAGATACAAACTTCCAGTTGCAAAATAAATGTCACAGTATGAAATGTACAGTGTGGGTAATATAGTCAATATTTATGCAATAGCTTTGTGTGGTGACATATTTTTAAAAGTACCAATCAGAAGTTCCCATCGTGGCGCAGTGGTTAACGAATCCGACTAGGAACCATGAGGTTGCGGGTTCGGTCCCTGCCCTTGCTCAGTGGGTTAACGATCCGGCGTTGCCGGGAGCTGTGGTGTAGGTTGCAGACGCGGCTCGGATCCCGCGTTGCTGTGGCTCTGGCGTAGGGCGGCAGCTACAGCTCCGATTCGACCCCTAGCCTGGGAACCTCCATATGCCGCGGGAGCGGCCCAAGAAATAGCAAAAAAAAAAAAAGACAAAAAAAAATACCAATCACAAATTTCTTATAGATTTAAAAGATGTAAAATTATCAACATATAAAATTAGAACATAACTATGAATCTAAATTTTTGGTCTTAAGCTGTCACTAATTCTATAATTTCCTTCCATCTGATATACTGACTTTCTACAACACATTCATAAGTTTGTAATAGTTCATAGAAAAAGTCTATTCTGATGAAATCTAGTACAAAAGAAGGATATCTGTATATGAGTGAAAGAAAACAAATGAACTAGTAAGTAAACATCTTAATGAAAAAAGAAAAAAAAATGTGTTAAGTAGTGATGGAGATTTTCTAACCCAATGATAAGATAAGCACTATTATTTTGGTTATAAGTGTCTATTATGAAAAAAAAAATCCAGCAAGTAGACACAATAAAACAAGTAGAAAGCCTACAGGAGTCTTAAACACCCTTAATAGACTTAAGGAAAGTAGAACCACAATTAAGACCAGTCCACAAGCTACTTAATTGCCAGCCAATCTCACAAAAACTTTAATTCAGCCACCATGTATTTTGACACAATAGGAGTATCAGGGGCAGCTGCCAATGGTAGGGCTACAAATTGAACGTCACCTGAATTTTCAACCCTAGATGAATGGCTTCCAGTTGATTTGGCTGTGGAGTAACATCAAGGAAGGAGTATCAGTCAGCTTTATAAATACATGTCTGTTGTCTTAAGGCCAAGGAAGGATGAAGGCAATCTTTAGACAACATTCTTTTGATTGCAAGTAACTGAAATTTATTTGAGCAGCAAAGCAAAGAAGGCCATTCATCATATAGATGTAAGTATATAGTGCTATTCAAAGAGGGATCCAAAGAACATGATGGGATTAGTTATAGAAACTGAGATTACGCATTTAGAAAACTGTACCGCATTTGATAGAGTACTTTTTGGCTGTATTAGATTTTCGTGGCCACCATGTAAAATTACCATAAACTTAGTGGCTTAAAACAACAGAGATTTATTCTCTCACAGTTCTGGAGACCACTCTAGCCATCCTCTTCAAAAGAGGGCCTTGAGGTAGTGAAGCACCTCTGCCAGCATAAGCAGAGAACAGGAAGTGCTTGGGAGTTTACAACCACCACAGCTCCCCAAGGTAGCTGCAATCCAATGACTGATTGGTAAGGGACTGTGAAAGCCCTGCAACTTCACCTTGAGTCAGGACAAGCAGTGCATTGTAACCTACATTCAAAAATTCCTCTGCTGGATCAGGCTGTCACCACCCTTGCTTGAAATAGCACCCTTGCTGCTTACCTTCCTTCTCTTTCTTCCCTTACTCCCTTACCAGGATACAGGGAGCACTTCCTTAATAAATTACTTGCATATGAATCCCTTGCTTAATGTCTTCTCATATTGAAGAAACTAACCTAACCCAAAGGGTATCTATCTCACAGGTAACTTACTTTATGTCTCCTTAGATTGAAGAACCCAACCTAAGACTAAAGCTATCTTATACACAGAAAAAGCAGTATGAGCATCTTTAATGAAGACTGAAGAATCAGAACCAGATCACCCAGCTCTCTCTCTGGACCTCCAGAGCCTCATGAACTATTTCCTCTGCTTTCCTCTCTGCATGCCTATTTTATTTTTGTTTCTGCACCCATGCATCTCTGCTCTATTGTGCATGACCATAACTTTCCATCTAACTTATTGGTCTTGGTTTGTAATTTATTTTCACTTAATAATTTCCACAATTTACTCATAAATTTTTCATTGAAACGTAAGTTTATTTCAATGAACTTGAATTGAAAAGAATATCACTTACCAGTTCTAAAGATAATACTCTTTTTTGTGATGTCAGATGAATTACTTCTCAGTTCCATTCAAGTGTGGAATAAAAGTGGTTCTGATTAATCCAGATTTTTCTGGGGGAAAGTGGTAAAGTATTGAGTAGGATCAGGGAGTTATATAGTATACAAATGACTGCCAAATCCCACCTCTACTAGAAGAATATTCTATTTTAAGAGAAGAGATTGATGGTATAGTCAGAAACCACCCAAGTTCAGACTGCAGGAAATATCTGGTGGAAAACAGGAGGAACCACTTTCTTGGACTTTGGCAAACAAACTAAGGGCAACCTTGACAGAGAGGCATATCCTGAATCAACAATGTATTCGTTTTTGAACATGGAAAAGGCTTAAACTGAATGTGACACAGGAAAAATTATTAACAATTAAACCATTTACTGAAGAATAAAACCTTGATTTGGCCATTGGTAACTTTATTGATTAGCATAATTTAAGATAACTTCTTTTTGACTAATTATGATTTTAAAACATTATTGTTATTGTTTAAAAAATAGCTAACATTTACTCAATTCCTATTATATACCAGACACTATATTTATTTACTACATGTAAAAGCTCATTTACTTGTCACAGTGTTACTTTGATATGTATATTATCCTCTTTTTAAAGATTCCAAAATTGAAACTCAAAAAGCAGTAGGTCACTCACAGTCACACAGCTCATAACCTCAAAGGGAACCTAGATCTTTGATACCAAAGCCCATGTCATTTCAATCCTAACATACTATCTTAACCTATCTTATTCTGTATGTACAACTCTTACCCTCTGTGTGTCAATCAATGATCATATGTCTAAGCGTCAGTGCACATTCTACAACAGCAACTGTCTCAACTTCACTTCTTCCTCTGTCACAAGTCCCTCAATGGACGGGATCCATGAAGAGTGTAGGGTGTACCGCATATGGACATGTTCCATTCCATGCCCTGTCCAGGTTCTCAGAACATGCACACATGTCCTCTGCAGAGGTGGAGGTGGAGTTATGAACTCTCATCTGGTTCCATGGGAGAACTTTCAAACAAGCATAAGTGTTCCTGTTTCCAAAATGAATCTGATGCAATTAAATAATGCAATAGAATATACAAAATGACCTCTCACTCCATGATGACTATTTAATTTTTAAAAACATGACTGGTTATAATTAAGCCACTGAATAATGCTGTGGATGAAAAATGTTGCCTGTGGTATCAGTGAACAAAAGATATTGTGGCCATCAAGCCAGCAGCCACAGAAGATACACAGAACTGTGCACCCTATGGGGATTCAGCATGGAGAAAAGCTGGATACTGGCCCCAGATAGTTAAGGTGCCTATCAAAGGAATGATTTCAGGAGTTATCGCTGTGGCACAGCAGATTAAGGATCCAGCATTGCTGCAGCTGTGGCATAGGTCACAGCTGTGGCTAGGATTCGATCCCTGGCCCAGAAATTTCCATATGCCATGGGCATGGTCGAAAAAAAAAGAAAAGAAAAGAGAAAGAAATGATTTCAATAAGCTCATATTCTTGCATCTTCCCATACACGGAAAAGCATTCTAAATTTATTAACTTGAAATATCTGGTTTTCTTTAATTAACAGTAATCTTTAAATAACTGTTTTGGTTGCAGTTTCTTGGGAGCAGTCCCTCAGAGCTATCTGAGAGGCTATCTTCTAGGTTTAAATCCTCAGTTTTGTTTGCCAAATAAAACATAAGTCTTGGGAGTTCCCTGGTGGTTCGGCAGGTTAAAGATCTGGCATTGTCACTGCTGTGGCTCTGGTTGCTGCTGTGGTGCAGGTTTGATCCGTGATCCAGGAACCTCCCACATGCCACAGGTACAGCCAAAAAAATAATGACAATTTTTTTTAAATCATAGCTCTTAACTTTTTATTGAGAGCATTTTTTTCATTTGGTGTGTACTTTTTTCAGTCAACAATAAAGGAGAATAGGTCTTGACTGTCCTTGGTAAAAATGGGAATTTAAATGTGATTTGTCTCACTGAAGCTTTATATCAGAGATTAATATTTAAGGATAGACAATACAATGGAAAAATTACCATCTTCTGGAAAGCCAGAAAAATAACAATATACATTTTAAACTATTAAGACGAATTAAGATATAGAAATTAATGAAAAATAATACAAAATTTGATTATAATTGTCATCATTATTTTATTATTTATACCTCTCAGTAAGTTAACTTGAACCATATTTACAGATCCCTAAACACCATGCATCTTTCATTGACTATACATTCATGATTGTGTTAATAGTGAAAACCTAATTCAGTATAGTATGCCTGAACTAAACGTTTGACTATGACTCGGGCACTGTGTTTGATTCTGAGGATACTCATGTGAGGAATCCATGGGTCTTGTTCTCAAGGAGTAAGCTTACAATCTTGCTAAAAAATAATTAAGTTCTTATTCATTTCATATATATATTGAATGAGGGAAAAAGAGGGAGGGAAAGAAACATTCTTTCAGGAAACTAGGATCAAAGATGAGGCAAAAAAAGGTATCAATTCTGCTTTAATGTTATACACTATTTACTAGGGTAGACTGACATTAATAAACAAAGAATTGTTACAAATAAGTAAGGCTATGAAGGCAAGAAACACAGTGCTATTAAGCATATAATAGGGAAAACAGATCTATGATGATTAAGCTGAGATTCGATGGCAGGGTGAGCTAAATAAAGTGAAAGGAGGCAGATTGGTAGATTTCTAGAGTGAAGGAATAAAACATGGGCAAAAGTCCTGGGAATAACCATTTGAGAAACCATTTGAGTAAGGTCCCGAGTCATAGAATGGGGACATGATAAGTATGGGGCTAGTCTGTTAATGTAGGCTGGACCATGCGGAAAGCAGAATGATAATTGGAGAATGCTGATCCACATCTAGGAGCCATGGAAGCCACTGAAGAGATTCCAACCAGAGAGTGGTGACTAGATCCACTGTAGAGAATGGGTAAAAAGGAGCAAACGTGGATAATGAACAACTAAAAGCAAACCATTGTAGCAGTCCAAGTACAAAGTGATGATGACCAGTAGTGGTGCTGAAGATGGACAGAAATAGACATTTTTGAGAAATACTTAGGAGGCAATATCAACAAGAATATACAGGGAGTTCCTATTGTGGCTCTGGGGTAACAAACCTGACTAGCATCCATGAGGATGCATGTTCAATCCCTGGCCCCCCACAGTGGGTTAAGGATCCGGTGCTGCCATGAGATGTGGTGTAGGTTGCAGATGTGGCTCAGATCTGGCGTTGCTGTGGCTGTGGCGTAGGCCAGCAGCTGTAGCTCTGACTCGACCTCTAGCCCAGGAACTTCCATATGTCGTGGGTACAGCCCTAAAAAGACAAACAAAAATTTAATAAAAAATTTTAAAAAGAGGAGTTCCCGTCATGGCTCAGGGGTTAACGGACCCAACTAGTATGCATGAGGATGCGGGCTCGATCCCTGGCCTTGCTCAGTGGGTTAAGGATCTGGCATTGCCATGAGCTGGGGTGTAGGTCGGAGACACAGCTTGGATCTGGCATTGCTATGGCCATGGCACAGGCCAGCGGCTACAGCTCCAATTCTACCCCTAGCCTGGGAACCTCCATATGCCACTGGTGTAGCCCTAAAAAGACCCAAAAAAAAATTTCAAAAAAGCAATAATATACAAAAGCAGGAATTCCCAATTTAGCACAGAAGGTTAAGGATCTGGCATTGTTTCTGTGGCAGCACAGTTTTGATCCCTGGCCCAGCACAGTGGGTTAAGGATCTGGTGTTGCTACACCTGTGGCATAGTCACAGTTCTGACTCAGATTCAATCCCTGGCCCAGGAACTTCCCTATGTCACAGGTATGGCAAAAAAATAATAATAATACATACATACATACATATAAGAAAAATATAATATGAACATATACACATACGAAAGTATGAATATGGTCAGAATGCAAACAGAATGATTCATATTTTCTGGAGTGAAACAGAAAGGCTTTACAGAAATAGCATCATGTATGGACTTGAACAATAAAAGTTTGATAGGGGAGAGAGAGGGAATGATATTTTATGGAGAGAAAAACAATATGATCAAATCATTAGAAGCTTAAAATGAAGTTTCTTGAGGGTAGAAACTCTTTTTGGTCTTTTTTCCCCCTTAAGTCCCCAGCAGTTATCATAATGCTTATCATACAGAAGTCGTTCAATAAATGAATGTGTTCAGAAAACTAAGTGCACTGAGAGTAGCTGAACCGTGGAGGGCACAGAAGAAATTCAAGATAGAGAATGACAATGGAATACTGGCAAGAAGATGAGTTTGAACTGCCTCCTCTAGGCAGTAAAGTACCTACTGTGAGGTTAATTTTTAATTTTTCTCATGGAAAATGCTGGAAATTCTTTGCCATACAGTAAAATATAAACCCTTTTTATTTCCTGCAACTGGGTATAAATTGCCGCCCTGCAAAGTATGCCCATTTTTTACATATTCCATTTGGAGAGTTCAAACTCCTTGAAGAAAACTTCCAAAGATTTATCTCCAGGCCTGACTTCTGTTGAGTTTTTTTTTTTTTTTTCCTGTTGAGTTTTTATTCTGTATCTCTAGACAATCCCCAACACATACCTGGCACTGCAAAATTAACTGAACCTGAAATTGCACTTTTATTAATTCCTGCAAGCCTATTCTTCTTGTTATGTTCTTTACCTTAAATAAAAGGATCATCATTTACTTAGGCACATTCTCTAAAAACCTCATTCTTCTGTGACCTCATATACTTCTCTCTCCCTTTGCTTCCCTCATATTCATGTGTTTCCTGAGTCTCCTCAATGTTACCACTAACATATTTCAGGGTTTTTTTTACCTCTTCTCAATTACCATTGCAATGTTCCTGCCCTAGGCTCACATTTTCTTTCACCTGGGTTATGCCTGTGCCTCCTAGATGTCTCGTTTCCTCAACTTTCGTTTCTTTCTTTCTTTGTTTTTTGTTTGGAGGGGTCACATCCATGGCATATGGAAGTTCCTGGGCCAGAGATAGAATCAAAGCCACATAGGACCTACACAGCAAACGGATCAGTGCCAGACCCTAACCCACTGCATTGAGCCAAAGATCAAGCCCATACCTCCGCAGGGACCCAAGCCACTGCAGTTGGATACTGAACCCACTGTGCCACAACTGGAACTCCTGCCTCAACTTTCTAATCTCCTTGTATTCATCCTTTTTTTCTTGTTATTACTTATATTTTGAAAATGGTTAAAATGTCCTTGAGAATTAATAAGATCTTCAGTTTGGCAAATTAGAGGTCAATGGTGACTTACACAAGAGCAGTTTTAGTGAAACAGCTGAGTTGAGTAGTGAGTTAACTTTTTTTAATTCAATGAAATTTATTATGTACGTAATTGTACAACCATCATCACAACCTGAGTTAACTTGTAAACAGAGGCTTTTTTATATGGTCAAGAGAATACGTATTACTCTTTTGAGAAGTTTCATAGTGATGAAGAGGAGAAAAACAGGTAGCAACCAAGAGAAAAGAACTGACTAAAAGCCTTTCTCAGAATGGAGAAATAATGAGTAAGTCTGGAGACCAGGGAATATAGGCAAAGAAAAATGCTGATTAAGAATATAAGGAAAGGAAAAAATAAAATAAAAAAGAATGCAAGGAAAGGAGGAGTTCCCATTGTGGCTCAGCAGAAACGAATCTGACTAGTATCTATGAGGACACCGGTTCAATCCCTGGCCTCGCTCAATGGGTTAAGGACCCAGCATTGCCATGAGCTGTGGTGTAGGTTGCAGACGTGGCTTAGATCTGCCGTTGCTGTAGCTACGGTGTAGGCCAGCAGCTACAGCTCCGATTCAACCCCTAGCCTGGGAGCTTCCATATGCTGCAGGTACAGCTCTTTAAAAAAGAAAAAAAAAAAAATGCAAGGAATGGAGTTCTCATCGTGGCTCAGTGGTTAACGAACATGACTAGTACCCATGAGGATTAGGGTTCGATCCTTGGCTTTGCTCAGTGGGTTAAGGATCTAGCGTGGCCGTGAGCTGTGGCACAGGTTGCAGACGTGACTTGGATCTGGCATTGCTGTGGCTGTGGTGTAGGCTAGCTGCTGTAGCCCTGATTCGTCCCTAGCCAACCCCCATATGCCACAGGTGTGGCCTAAAAATTAAAAAAAAAAAAGACAAAAAAAATGCAAAGAACACAGGGTATTTGGTGGCACAGGTACCCACAAAGCAGAGGAAACAGGACAGGAGCACATTGGACAGGATAAACTCTGAATGGGAGGAACACTGCTTTCCCTCTGTATTGGGGAGGAAGGGATAAAGGAGGGTGAAAAACTAGGTCAGCTGAGAAAGACTGGCAAATTCATCTTCTTAGGCAATTTAGACGTTAGATAATCTGGTGAGAGCTGAAGGTGCAGGGCTGAGCTCAGACATGAAGAGCTAATAAAAATTAGTTAAATTTATAGGAAAGATGTCAAACTGGAGAGAAGTGAAAGAATTAGTGAGTACATTGTGAATGCACTAAATGCCACTGAATGGAATAAAGTGGCTAATTAAAATAGCTAATTATATGCTATATGAATTTTACTTCAATTTTTTTTTAAAAAAGTAGTGAGCATAAGTGAGAGCCTGAAAAGCATGCAGCCAAGTTTAGTATGAGACAACAGGAAGAGAACTGGTATGTTCTGCCAAATCTGTTACAATTCTGTTATGACTTTACTGACCTGACACAAAATTAAGACTGAAATATGAGTTTATCTTCAAAGGTAGAAAGAGAAAAAGCTGTATTGTGGGCAAAAGTAGGAAATATACAAAAGGAAAATGTAGTTTGATATTGGGCTTTTGAGGGGGAAAATCAAGCCTGTGAACTTTAAATAATTGGAGGTTTTATCTTTATGGCTAAGTAGAATTTATTTGAGTGATTCCCAAGAATGTCAAAGTAACAATAAAAAACTCTTTTCATAAGAGTATTTGAAAAATAATGGCATATCCAGGCTGATATAAAAGTTAAGGATCTCCTTTGAGACAGTTCTGGTAAGATTTGTGGGCATGGGATGTTCTACAGTAATGTGAGTCATGTGTTTTGCTTGGGACATGAAATTCCAAGAATGAAGAGGAAATAGGCTGCATCTTTGCATGTCAATATCTTCCTTACATGGTAATATCTCAATTCCTTTTATCCTAAATCAGCTTGTTCTCATTTGAATAAGGATGGGTCATTCTTGATTCTTTATGGACAGAACACAAACACAGAAGTCTTCACTGTTTCCCTTTATCTCCTGCTAACAGTCTGCCCTAAACATTCGGCTCCAAAAAACTTCGTTGTCAAAATACCCTCTCTTCTAGACAAGATGATGGTGAAGCATAATATAGCTCATCTCAGCAAGCTAAAAAATACTAAAACTCACATGCCTCAGTCTTTTTTTTTTTTACTATATTCCTTGTTATCCCTTTCAACTTCACTGGCTTTAATAAGCCTAGTTTTTTCTTTTCTTTCTTTTTTTAGGGCCACACCTGAGGGCTGGATTGAGCCACATCTCTGACCTACGCCTCAGTGATCAAGGGCAGGGATAGAACCCGAATCCTCATAGATACAAGTCGGATTCTTACGCCACTGAGCCACACCGGGAACTCCCAGCCCAGCTTTTTCAAGTATCCATGGAGTCACTGGTATTTTAGGAAGCAGGGAGGTTGCCCAGAAACTGCTGTGGATTCACAAAGATTCATGTTTTCCCTGTACATAAATGTTTTGCAACCTAGCTGGAGAAAAAGTAAAGCAAGTATATTTAAATAATAGAATATATTTATTTATTCAACAAATATGTATTACTAAATGCCAGGCATTGGGGTACAGGTAATGTCCCTCCTTTCCTAAAAGTCTGCAGAAGTAGACTTAAATACATAAGTCTCCAGAAGGACACGTTGTAAATAAACAGTATACATGAAATTATACCCACATGTTGTTAAGTGCTACAAGGGAGAATGGATGGATTGATCTGGGAAAGTCTGAAGGAAGATGGAAAGGGCTCTGTTTGTGGAATGAAAAACATAGCAAGTAAAAGCCAAATAAAAACAAATGGATTAACTGGAACTGTGAAGGGCCACAAAGTAAATGACCTGTTGAGGTAGAGAAGATGGCTAGGGACAATAGGAGGGGAAAAGATTACAAAAGACCATAGGAACCCTCCAGAGAAAATGAACATAAACAATTACTGGCTAGGGAAGTAGTCTGTTTTAAAATGAGATTAACAACAGAATAAGTTCTTTTTGTCTGTAATAAAGATTTAGTCTTTGTCCTCTGGGAGAAGAATTTGTGCAGGTAAGGAAGAAGGTAGAAGTTGGGGAAAAGAACTGAGGACATGTAGCAATTAGACACTTGTATCTCTCATTACCATGGGTTTAACTTAGATACTAAACTAAAAGCATGAGTGGAGAGAAAGCAGATGTAAAGTGCTACTTTAAAAATATAAGTCATTAAGAACAAAAATGAAAACATCTAATCATATTGTTAAATCTGGACAACTCATAATTATAAGCATTTTGTACTTTCTCAGCCCTAAGATACACTTCATATGTGGTAAATTTTTATCATGAAATTAACAGAGCTAAATACTTCTTAAACTTGAAGTACTACTGAGTAATTTCATGACTACAGAATAATAGAAAATCATGAGAATAATTTAGAAATATACAGTCTTCTCCAGACTTAACCTCAACATGGCCGTGAGACCACGTTTCTACATCTAATGGCCTGGTGCTTTCCAGTTTCCAGCCAGGTATGTATATAATAACAAAGTAGCCTTCAGGAGTTCCCATCATGGCGCAGCGGTTAACGAATCCGACTAGGAACCATGAGGTTGAGGGTTTGATCCCTGGCCTTGCTCAGTGGGTTAAGGATCCGGCGTTGGTGTGAACTGTGGTGCAGGTCACAGACGCAGCTCGGATCCCGCGTTGCTGTGGCTCTGGCATAGGCTGGTGTCTACAGCTCCAATTAGACCCCTAGCCTGGGAACCTCCATACACTGCGGGAAGTGGCCCTAGGAAAGGCAAAGAGACCAAAAAAAAAAAAAAGTAAATAAATAAATAAAAATTATTTCAGAACTATATCTTTATTGGAGTTCCCTGTTGTAACACAGCAGGTTAAGAACCTAACTAGTATCCATGAAGATGCAGGTTTGATCTCTGACCTCACTCAGTGGGTTAAGGATCCAGCATTGCCGCAAGCCGTGATGTAGGTTGCAGATGTGACTCGGATCCCTCATTGCCGTGGCTGTGGCATAGACCAGCTGCATCTGCAGCTTCGACTTGACCCCTAGCCTAGGAACTTCCATATGCTGCAGGTGTGGCAAGAAAGAAAGAAAGAAAAGAAAGAAAGAAAGAAAGAAAGAAAGAAAGAAAGAAAGAAAGAAAGAAGAAAGAAAGAAAGAAAGAAGAAAGAAAGAAAGAAGAAAGAAAGAAAGAAAGAAAGAAAGAAAGAAAAGAAAGAAAGAAAGAAAGGAAGAAAGAAAGAAAGAAAGAAAGAAAGAAAGAAAGAAAGAGAGAGAGAGAAAGACAGACACACAGATAGACAGAAGTAGGGAGGGAGGAAGGAAGAAGGAGAAGGAAAAAAATATAGATTCATTAATTAAACTGATTTTTTATTTGAGTGATTTAGCATCTCCCATTCTGCTCACCCAAACAGGTTTTGTATTTGCTTTTAATAAAAGGCATTTTAAAAATTAAAAAACAGAAGATCAAAGCCCTGAATAATAACTACCTATATAATTGACTGCATCATAGAAAAGAATTTTCATTTGAATAATCTATGGTCTATGATGAGGGCCAGCTTCAAAATAAAGTTCTAGAGTCCTCTTTTTACTTTCTAAAATACACAATCAGCTATCTGAAAATTATACAGAAGAACCGCTATATATCAATGTTTTAAAGTCATTCCTGCAGGAAGCAACAAAGACATTTTAATGCTTTCAGAGGAGATGCATCTAAATGAATTATGCTAGTTAATTATTTCCTAAGTTCCTTACTTCCCTCTCACATATTTTACAAGAGAGTCAGAATCTATTTCTTTTGTTAAATGAACATTAATAAGAGTGCTTAAAAAAAAAAAAAAGAGTGCTTAGTAGATTAGCAATTCTGCTCTTGCACCATAATGAATGTGAATTTATGTCCTAGTGGTGTTGGCGAAAATTTTGGTAGTGCAAACATATATCATAAATACATCTTTCAAGGTTTTCAAATTTTATCCTTTTTCCAAATCTAGCACTGTCAAAGAGACAGGTTTGAGCCACTTTTGATCAAGTGGAAGATACACTCTCTCTTCTTCAGCATGAAAATGGAACCAGACCAAAACAAACAAAAAACAGCTTGTTAGCATTTTCAAAACAGGCTGAGACCAAACATATCAATGAATAAAGTTGGATCTGTAGGAATCACTCCTTTCAAAACTAATTTGTGGACTTCCACATGGCAAGTTTCTGCCTTTAAGACCTTCAAGCATTGTTATGTTACTAGTTTAATAAATTCTGTGAGGACAGCCAACCTTCCTCTAATAATAAAAATAATAATAACAAATGCTTATATATCTCATACTATGGGCAATTTAATCTCCACATTGACACAGTAAAGTAGGCACTATTATTATCCCATTTTACAGATGAGGAAACAGACAGAAACAATAAGTAACTCACTCAAGGTCACACAGCTGGTTAGTGACGGTATTGGCATTTAAGCCAAATAGTAAGACTCCAGAATTCCTCTCAGTCTCTCTGTTCTCTCAAATTCTAACACCAATTTAATAGGAATTTTAGACATATAATAAATTTCATGGGTAAATGGTGCCTCCCCCTGCCCCCTCAAAAAAGGTATGGCCACATCTTAATTCCCCAAACCATAATTCACCAAACTTTACTTGGAAAGAAGTTCTTTGCAGGTGTAATTAAATTAGAGGTCTGAAATGAGATTACCCTGATTTACTCCAATGGGCTCTAAATCAATGACAAGCATCCTTGAAAGAGGAAGATACACACAGAGGAGAAAGCAATGTAAAGATAGAGCAGACAGGTGTGATGTGGCCACAGAATGTTGACATCCTGCAGAAACTGGAAGAGGTAAGGAGTGGATTCTCTTCTAGAGCCCCTAGAGAAAGCAGAGCCAGGCCAGCTTTTGAACTTCTGGTCTCTAGAACTGAGAGAATAAATTTCTGTTGCTTCAAGCCATGAAGTTTGTGGTAATTTGTTACAGCAGCCTTGAGAAATAGATACAGTAAATAACAAGTAATTATGGTAAATAATGAGACAATATGGTAAATAACATTGGAAATAATTTTGAGAAACTGTCAAGAGTGATGTGCTGGAGCCAGCTCAGACAGGCTGGCAAGAACGGGTTTTTGACTACTGAAGAATACTGCAAACTGGCTGTGAAAGTGCTCCCAATCAGGGGTCCCTCACTGCTTTGTCTCTTACTCTAAGCAGTCTTGGGGGCTAAGGTGGTTCACTCTTGCTGGGTCTCCAGTCTCTTCAGTTCTCATTCATTGTGCCTAGTATCTCTCTAAACTCTATCAAGAGGAAATGTCTATTCTTTCCTTGGGAAAGTCATCTTATGTCCTATAGCGGGATTTAATTATTATTGATAGTGTGTATAGGAATAGGAAGAGATGTGGATAAACCAAGATAGAAATATAAATAGTTACTAAACATGAGGAAAAGGATTTTTATGTTTATCATAATATACCTATTATAAAAGCTAGTTAAGCAGGGCATATTCAAATCCCATTTCTCTCCACCCCCACCATACACATACTTCTACTCTAACATTAATTTTGTATTCTTATAGAATAATTACTGAGATCAGATATTCTCAAGCCAAAAGGCATTTTAAGTTGAAACCTATAAACATGACTCTACTTTCTAAATGTCTGCTAATTTAGCCTATACATTTCTTTCCAAATCAAAACTTTCACCAAAGACCCAGCTACAGAAAACCTTCTTTTATGAACTGAATTGTGCTCTCCCAAAATTCATGTTAAGTCCTGACCCCTATTATTTCAGAATGGGACCTTATTTGGAGATAGGGTCTTTACAGAAGTAATCAAGTTAAAATAGGATTGTTAGAGTTGGGCCTAATCCAATGACTGGTGTCCTTATAAGAAGGGAAAATCTAGAGACAGGCAGGTAAGAAGGGAGATGAGGTGAAGAGACAGGGAGGAGATGGTCATCTACAAGTCAGGGAAAGAGGTCTGAAACAGATCCTCTCCTCACAGCCCTTAGCAGGGACCAAATCTGCCAACACTTTGATTTCGAATGAATGGCCTCCAGAACTATGAAATGACAATTTTCTGTTATGTAGCCAACCAGTTTGTGCTATTTTTTACAGCATCGCTAGAAAACTAATACAGCTTCCATAATCCTTTCAACCACATGTGATCACTTTCTTTCTCTTCCATCACGGTCCTTACTCTCTTCTCCTTCCCTACTCTTTATACTTAAAGGCTTTGAATTCATTCTTCAAACTCACATAATCTGAATAGCAAAACTGGACCAGAATAGAACCAGAAAACATAACTAGACTTACTTCCACTTATGAATATTGAAGTGTCAGAATATACTATATTTATTTATTTTATTTTTTGTCTTTTTGTCCTTTTTTAGGGCAGCACCCACAGCATGGGCTAGGGGTCTAATCAGAGCTGTTGCTGCCAGCCTACACCAGAGCCAGAGCAACACCAGATCCGAGCCGCATCAGCAACCTATACCACAGCTCTTGGCAATGCTGGATCCTTAATCCACTGAGCAAGGCCAAGGATGGATCCCGAAATTTCAGGGTTCTTAGTTGGATACATTTCCACTGTGCCACAATGGGAACTGCCAGAATATACTATAAAAAAGAATCCTTCATTTGAGAAATATAAGGATAGTTTCATACTAGGAAATATATTGATGTAAATTACTATATTAGAGAAAAATTATAGACACAACATATATGATAAGCTTCAATAAGCAATCTAGAAAAAATATAGAAAAGTAAAAAAAGTATTATCGACGAGTAATTTATAAGTAAATTTATGAGTAATATTTTTAGCAATCTAGAAAAAAATATAGAAAAGTAGAAAAAAGCATTATCGATGAGTAATTTATAAGTAAATTTATGAGTAATATTTTTAGATTAGACCTAAAATTACAACCACAAATTTTGACTTAATGGTCAAAGACCAAAAATAATTTCATTAAAATCAAGAGCAATATAAGGATGACTGTTAATAATTAACAATATTCTGGGAGCCCTCACCAATATAATAACTAAGAAAATAATGTACAGAGAAGTAAAATGACCATTATTTTAGTAGTAGAAAGCCAAAGAAATTTACTGAAAAATATTCCAATCCAAATGGAACACTTATTGAAGTGAATCCTTATAAGATAAATAATAGAAGAAACAATATCTATTAATATATAAAGAACTAGACTTCAATAAGAAAGACAAAGCATCCAGTAGCAAAGTATGCAATAAATAAGAAATCCTCTCTCCTCAAACAAAACAAAACAATATAAAATTCCAATAAATATATGCAGAATTCTTCAACATCTTCCATTAAGAGAATAATGTAAATAAAAGCAATTATTTTTTTCTCATAGGATTAACAAAATATCAAAAATAATAACAATGTCCAGAGTCAGTGAGGAAATGGAGACAGAAAACATTCATTTAAATTTGAGGGAAGATAAATTGCTACAGAAATCTAGAGGAATTTGAAATATCATCTTTGGCTGTAGCCAGGGCATGCAGAGTTTACACCAGGGATCAAAACTGCACCACAGCAAGTGACAATGCCGGATCCTTAACTTATAGGCCACCAGTGAACTCCTATCAAACGTTTATTTTTTAATTTATGTATTTATGTATTTATTTATTTATTTATTTATTTATTTTGCTTTTTAGGGCCACACTTGTGGCACATGGAAATTCCCAAGCTGCAGACACAGCAATGTGGAATCCAAACTATGTCTGCGACCTATGCCACAGCTTATGGCAACACCAAATCCTTAACGCATTGAGTGAGGCCAGGAATTGAACCTGCATCCTCATGGATACTAGATGGGTTGTAACCCAGTGAGCTTCAACAGGAACTCCCTCAAATGTTTAAATTAACATTTATTTTCACCTGTAATTTCAACTAAAAGCATCAGTTTACAAAAATATTTACTTATTTATGCATTTTAAATTCTCTTATGAAAAGCATGTATAATATTTGAAATTTTGAACAAAGAAAATTTAAGTATTATATGAAATGCTAGGGTCTACCCCAGTGGAATTTGTGGAATTCTTAGATATTTCGGGCTCCACTCTATAAGTCATCAAGCCAAAGCTCACAGATCTACCAGTCTGAAATCACAAAAACTATAAGATATACAAAAATTAAGGACTATTAAAATGGAATCCTATTGGAGTTACCACTGTGGCTCTGCAGTAACAAACCTGACTAGTAACCATGGGGACAAGAGTTCCATCCCTGGCACTGCTCAGTGGGTTAAGTATCTGGTGTTGCACTGAGCTGTGGTGTAGGTTGCAGATGCAGCTTGATCCCACATTGCTGTGGCTGTGGTGTAGGCTGGCAGCTGCAGCTCTGATTCAACCCCTAGCCTGGGAACTTTCATATGCCACAAGTGTGGCCCCCCAAAAAAAACCAAAACAAACAAACAAACAAGCAAACGGAATCCTATAGCTATAATGATCCTATGTGTTGGTTTGCAACCTCCTCAGGAGCTGCCTAGATGTAATCTGAAACCAATCCCCATATTTGAGGGCAAGGAGAAACTAAAAGAAGGTACAGCACTTTAGATTGGAATATGGCAGGTTTCATAAGCAAGGGTGGCCACAAGGTAAACAGATCTCTACACCCACCTGCCAGATCTTAAAAGTTGATGTGGAGACCTTTGTGTGTTCAGTCATGAATACTGTCCAGATGGTCTCAGAAACATGTTCTCTCAAAGCTATATGTCCCTGAAAACAGTTTCCACTTTGGGAACAGTGGGAAGAACATACATTCTAAGCACAGGGGCAGGTGGGAGGGTTGAATTGCTCAGGGTTTTTTTTTTTTTTTTTTCTTTTCAGGGCTGTATATGGAAGTTCCCTGGCTAGAGGTCAAATCAGAGCCACAGCTGCGGGTCTATACCACAGCCAGAGCAATGCCAAATCCTTAATGCACTGAGATTAAATGCATCCATGGATTAAATCTGCATCCTCATAGACACTATGTCATGTTCTTAACCTGCTGCCACAACGGGAACTTTTGAACTGTTCAGGTTTTAAGGCTTTGCACAGGCCAACCAACTCAGCATTGGGTTATCAGTCTATCAGTTCAGGTGGGGTCTCTGTAGCAATGAAGTCAAACCACATTTGCTTCTGGGTTACTTTGACCAGACAGCTAATTAGAATAGTCTTTTGAAACCACAGTAATCGAGACAGTGCAGTACTGGCACCAAAACAGACAGACAGGCCAATGGAACAGAACAGAGAACCCAGAAACAAACCAGACACCTATGGTCAATTACTCAACAAAAGAGGCAAGAATATAAAATGGAAAAAAGACAGTCTTTTCAGCAAGTGCAGCTGGGAAAACTGGACAGCCACATGTAAACAATGAAACTGGAACATACCCTCCACCATGCACAAAAATAAACTCAAAATTGCTTAAAGACTTAAACATAACACAAGACACCATCAAACTCCCAGAAGAGAACATAGGCAAAACATTCTCTGACATTGACCTTACAAATGTTTTCTTAGGTCAGTCTCTCAAGGTAACAGAAATATAAGCAAAAATAAACCAATGGGACCTCATCAAACTAACAAGCTTTTGCACACCAAAGGAAACCATTTTAAAAAAACAAAAAGACAACCTATGGAATGGGAGAAAACAGTTTTAAAGTATGCAACTGACAAGGGCTTAATCTCTACATCTTAATGTATAGCACTTGGAACTATATCTAGTCACTTGTGATGGAGCACAGTGAAGGACAATGTGGAAAAAAGAATATATATATATATATATATATATATATATATATATATATATATATGACTGGGTCACTTTCCTGTACAGTAGAAAATTAACAGAACACTCTAAACTCACTATAATGGAAAAAATTAAAATCATTAAAAAAATTTTTTTAAATGAAAGCTGAAATTAACCATAAAAAAAAAGAATAGCCTTTTGGATTTCTGAGCACCCTCTGTCTCTGGTCTTTCTGCTAGCCCACACCCGTTCTTGGAATTTGTATTTCCCCAAATCAGCAATGGATCTCCCAGCATCATAAACATCTTGTCCCACAGCTGGACTCAACGTGGACATCAGTGTCCCATACCAGGTACTGAGAGTGGTCTGGAGTATCCGGGCTTTCTTTCCTGCAGTGAATGTGGCCTGATTAGAGGCTTCAAAGACAGGAGCCTGTCTCATTCTTAATTCCTAAAGAATCTGTTGTACCTGCTCTATAGATTTCCAGGTCTCCACATGATCAGGGCTTTCCCCTTATTGAGCCAAGCCTCACTGTAGCATAAAATAATCCAAGGAAATGAGTCCCATGAATGCCTCCCCCCAGCACTACGCAGGTGCTGCTGGAGGGCAGTGTATGTGTAGTAGTGTTTTGACCCTGCCTCCTGGGCTCTTAAAAACGCCAT
The DNA here is from genome assembly GCF_016906955.1 of Phacochoerus africanus. Classification (NCBI taxonomy): domain Eukaryota; kingdom Metazoa; phylum Chordata; class Mammalia; order Artiodactyla; family Suidae; genus Phacochoerus; species Phacochoerus africanus. The sequence goes on along the minus strand of NC_062544.1, from coordinate 245,997,401 downwards.
TCCCCGCCCCCCTGATCCCATCTCCCATAGCCACATTAACCATGCTCGGACCCTTTCCCTGGCCTTTTGCTGGAACTTGGCAGCTATATCAATAAACTCAGAGGAAAAATATTTCCTCATCATGAATATTTCTTGAATTGTGGTCTGCCCTGCTGGCTGGGGTCATTGTTGCTATGATTTTGGTTTTCACTGTATTAGTGGTCAGATGGTCATTGGGTACATAGGCAGATATTTCACTATCTAGTACCACAGCGTCTTCCTCTTCACTTTCCTCACTTTCCCATGGATTCCACCTCTTAGGGTCCTAATTAATCTTTGTCACAAGGGCTGAGACCTTGATCCATGGCAGTTTTCTCCCTCTTAGCTTTGCCAAATGTACACTAGGTTCTCCAACTTCTTCTCCTACTCTCCCACCTTGTTTGCCAGCTGCAAAGCTAGCAGAGAAGTAGATACCTGCCTGGCCTTCTCTAACTTTGGCTCTTCTTCCAAATTTCTAACTTGACCTTCCGCCTCTAATTGGGCATCAGTATCCAGCAATCTGCCCACAGCGGAGGCCAGCCCACTGTGGCAACCACATGTTTCTCTTCTCTGCTGCATGGCACTCTGTGCAATTCCTCAAACAAGTGTATTAGACCAGACAGTGTTTTCAAGGACATCTGTGTACTCATGCAGCAGCCTATAAGTATCTAGCATACAGGTCACCCCTTCCCACATGGAAGTCAATGGCTAACCCAGGATTCTCTCAAGGATATTTCTTTTCCAGTGCCCATTTCTTGGGTCTTCTAGCTAGCTTTCCACTGTTAAAAACCTTCTCAGGAGCGAGCTGCCAAGGTGAAATCTGAAACTGGTCCCATATGCCGGAGGGTGGAGAAAGACAAAAGAAACCAGCAGGCCACTCCTGACTGGTAGGTGGGAAGTTTCTTAAGCAGGGAAACTTAAGAGGCTTGTCTTAGGAGATATGAGATGAGTAGATCTCTGCACCCACCTGCCAGAATCTTAAATGTTTTTGTTGAGGCCTTAACTGGGTTCAGTCATGTATACCATCCAAGTGGTCTCGACAGCATATTGGTCTCTCAAGCCTGCATCCTTCAAAGAGGCTCCCACTGTGGGAACAGTGGAGAGTGTGTATTCTAAGCACAGGGGAGGGGATGAGGAAACTCCAATTGCTCAGGTTCAGCTCTCAGATCAAATAAGGGTCATGTTCTCTTGATTAACTCCTCTAATAATGTCACTATATATCGTATTTACAATAGAAACATCTAAAGAAGAAGAACAGGTTTATTTCCCCCCAACTTTGGAGCATTTGTGTTTAGGAGAGATTACCTAAAGTAATTTTTCCCAATTGCAGCCTTGTCAATGGCAGATTTGAGATATTTGTTCATATCTACATGCCAAACCTTTAAAATCTGATTGTTGAGTTCCCAGTAAGTTTTTAAAAGTCACAATTTTGACAGCAACACTTCCACAGTCCAGTTCATTTAGTAATTCATGTAGATATATCTGTGCACTATTACAAAGAGCACTTGTTTATATTCCAAACTTCTGATTTAACCAAACAGAACAATAAAATCAGAAAGGAAGATAATTTACAAAAGAACGCCATAAATTTTACGAAGACTTGCTAAACTCATATAAAGATAAATTCAAGAGAAAATTTGATATTTCAATCCAACAAAGTTGTTTTTAGAACATTTCTGAAGAGCCAAAAGAGTCACTGCATGAAACTTGTAGAAGAGTTTGCCTCAGCAGATCCGCTGCCAAAGCAGTATTTTCTTAACAATGGAAGAAGATGATTTAGAAAGAGTTACCAGCCAGAGTATATTTTATGACAAAACTTTGATTCATTTTAGAAGGACACACTTTCAGACTTTTATTTTCTATATGAAAAGTATATTTAAAACACATTTTTCTATACAACCATTATTTTTCATAAGGTCTAAAAGGTATATTACATACTAAAACAAGTTGTTTTCTTACAGTAGAAGAGGGCATTTTTTGGTACTTGTTTTTTATAAAATCTTTTTATCAAAATCATGGCAAAATAAGACATTCTTTAAAAATAGGTTGTAGAAATACAGCTTCTACTGAATTACTTAAATGAGAAGACTCCTGAAAAACAACAGGAAGTTTTATTCTATAGTGGGCATCAACAATGGGCTGAGAGGACTTCTTTTTGAACTCTCATCACCATCCTATCCACCTTTCTTTGTGGGATATACATATCTGTGATGCACCTTAGAATCAGGGTTTTAAAAAACTATTGCCCATACTGCACACCAAACCAGTTAAATGAGAATCCCTCACTGGTGGCTGGGGGTGGGGGAGGGTGAGAAAAGGAGGGAAATCAGTGTTTTTAATGATCCACAGGTGATTTCACTGTGTAGCCAAGTTTGAGAACCACTGGCTTAATATAAGCCGCCTCCACACCATTATTTATTGGTTCAATGCTGAACACTTGACCCAGGCCAGGCCAATCAGATCTTCCCCTTAGAATTCTAAACTGGGGCTGAAAGATTAACTGATTACTCCTCTGCCATGTCAGAACTGTATGTGACATGAAAAATGTAAATTCAGAAGCCGTTGGCAGTTACGTTCCACATTGTAACTTAAGAGTTGAAGACAACAGCATGTATTGTTAGAGCAGAATCAATGCTCAGAAAGCGCCATGAGAAATAACACTGAGATTTCCTTAGTTCACTATAGCAATCCCAGCTCCAGGAGCAGACTTTCATCCCTTGAATTCCCTAAGTTAACTAAATGCCTTTCCAAAAATTCTCTTTTTGCTTAAGCTAGCTTCAACTGAGTCTATTTGCAACCAGTGGGGTCCTAAGTCACTTATGTCGGTAACACAGGAGCACTTAGTGTTAAGTATGGAGTCTGTATGTTAAGTATGGAGTCTGTAGTCAGAGCTGGCTGTGGGAGACATGGAAGTGTGCTGCTCAGACCACCTTCAAGAGAACTTGCTTCAGACAACAAAGTTGACTGACAGCCCTGTTCCTGGCAGAATGTTAAATCATCATCTCTAACTATCCCTATAGAGGATTACTTGATGACAGATTTCAGGGACACTTTGGAGTGTACACTCTCTAGCAGCTGCTTAGCCAAGACCTCACCTCCAGGATGGGGAACATCACCTCCACACCAAGTCATGGTTACCATCCTTACCTTGGATAAACTAGCTGAGCATCCTCTTCTTCCCACCTCATTCCATTTTTCTTTCTTTTCTTTTCTTTTTTTTTTTTTTTTTTTTAGGGCTGCACCTGCAGCATATGGAGGTTCCCAGGCTAGGGGGCAAATCAGAGCTTCAGCTGCTGGCCTACAACACAAGCACAGCAACACCAGATCCAAGCCACTTCTGTGACCAACATCACAGCTCACAGCAACACCAGGTCCTTAACCCACTGAGCAAGGTCAGGGATGGAACCTGCAACCTCACGGTTCCTAGTCAGATTCATTTCCGATGCGCCGATCGATGCACCACAACGGGAACTCCATTTTTCTATCTTTTTTTCTTTCTGACTTTGTCTCCAGGTCTCTTTCCAGTCATCTGACTTTTTTCCCTTTGAGTTATTATTTTCCTTTTTTTCCTGCTCTGTTCTTTTCAGACATTCATTTTTTTTATTTCTATGTCTACCTTCCTTTCTTGTCTTCTCTTCTGATGCTCTTTCCCTCTCTTTCCATTTATATTTATTATTTTTTGTCTCTCCTTTTTCTGTGCTTGACTCATTTTCCTTTGCTCAACCTATTTTTTCCATTTATCTGGTCTTTTTTGTTTCTCTTTCTCTCTCCCTTTGTTCTTATCTAACCTTTTCTTCTTTTACCTTTTCCTTTCAAATTTCTATTTCTACTTTAATATTTACGTCTCTTTTCAATCTCTCTGTTGATCTCAACTTGTCACTACTTTTATTTTAGTGTCTATAGAAAAGTAGATATTTCATTTCTTTTGTATTCTTCTCTAACTGCCTTATCCTCTTCACCCAGTATGTTTTTATATTCTTTGTTTCCTCCCTTTCCTCTTTTATTCTCTATTTTGTATCTTACCAAATGTTTCACTGAAAATTTGTTTTCATATCCTTCTCTCATTTTCTCTTTTCTTTCTGTCTTTTCCTCTCCTGCTGATTTTGTTCACATACACATCCATTCCTCTTTCCTGTCCCTATTTTTCACTCATTTTTGCCTTATGGCTGTGCACAGTGTGTGTACACATTAACAAGCATACGGGAGAAAAAGGATGGAGAAGAGGGTGCAAGAGTTTAGAGAGGTACCCAGAGCCTGGATCTGTGGCTTGTTAATCTGGTTACCCATGGAAATCCTCTGGTCTTCCTGTCTGGGATGGGGCCAGTGAATCTAACAAGCATTTGGGTTGAGATCTACTGGTTTAATGATGAAAGCTCTTGAAAGCCAGGATTAAATACAAGCATTCAAGCAGTGATTGATAGGGAAACAAAAGAGGTTTTGAAGATTATACTTAAATAAGATCTGTGTGTGAGAGATAATCTGAAAACATGGTGGAGAAGAGGACTTGGAAGCAGAGAAAACTAATGGAAAGTCATATCTATCTTATTGAACCTAATTCAAATAGTACCTCACTAGGTTTTCCTTTGAAATCCATTCTTTCATCCCCATAACCCCCCTTTAAATGTTTATTTCTCTGTTGCAGCTTTTACCAAACTTGGGTCCATATTTGAATTACTTCTCCATTTGTGTGTTATCCCCTAGACTATAAATATATTGACAACAGGAGTAGGACACTTTCTCCATTGTTCTCCTGGGACAGTATACTGCCCAGAGTTCTAATTACAGTAGTTCTTTGGTATCCAAGGAAGCCTGGCTCCAGGAGCTCCCTGCAGACACAAAATCCAAGGATGCTCAAGTCCCTTATATAAAATAGCGTAGTATTTGCATATAACCTCTGCACAACCTGTCCTGAACTTTACATAAACTCTAGACTATTTACAAAGCCTAATACAAGGTAACTACTATGTAAATAGTTGCCAATGTGTGGCAAATTCAAGTTTTGCTTTTTGGAGCTTTCTGGAATTATTTTTTCCTGAATATTTCCCACTCATGGTTTATTGAGTCTGCTTGTATGAACCTGCAGACATAGAAGGCCCACTGTATGTAACTTTTCAAAGTCATTATCAGCATTTGCTTAATTGAATTAAATAATATGCATTTGTTCTCAAAACCATTATGTTGATAATATTACCAACTAAGACTCAATGACACAGCAGGTTACATGCAGAGTTGGAGCTAGACTTTGTTCACTCCAAAAATATAAACAACATTCACTAAATGATGGGGTAACTAGTAAGAATGTAGGGGCAATGAATTTGGCAGTGGACTCTTGAACCAGACATCCTGGGTTTGAATCTCAGCTTGGCCACTTGTAAAATGTACAAAAAAGGGTAAGACTGTGCCTATTTCCAGAACAGCTAGCTGTTGGTTTCTGTGGCTGTAGTTTCTGTGGCAACCTTGTAAATGCTTAGGTGACTCAGGAAAATACCCATTTCTGAAGGCTCCAGCCTCAGTCCAAATGTTCAAAAGGCTTTGCTTAATTACATGTATATATCTATTATATTTGTAGTTATTAAATATTTATTTATATGTATACAAATAATTTATTATTTTATATTTATTATTTGTGAATTCCAGATAATAATGTGAGAGCCTTTCACATCAGTTAAATATTGCCCCAATCTCCTTTCTCTTCAAATCAATTTCGAGAAATATCAGAGTGAAGCATGTAGTTTTTCCATCTGGAGACTAGTTATAGAATAAGATTCCAGATTCTACCATTTGAAACGTCAGCAAGAAAGATTATTTCTTACTAGTAAATTGCAAATTTTATCCTCTTATTCCTCTCATAGAATTAGGGTTATTTTTGGAGAGGGCTTTTTGTGGGAAGTAGGTTAGCAAAAAATGAGTCGGTAGGTTCACTGGATACAATTCTTAACCACAAGGTAATTGCTATACCATGGCAGGTCCAAAGTGTTGCAGAAGTAGATGACTATGTCTCAAGAAATGCCTTCCAGCCTCTAAGCTCTGCTACTTTTTTCAAACCTCCCTATGGTCAATTCCCCTCTATTTCTGACCCACTTAGCTTCACATATCTTGGTTCAATCTGACTGGTTAATATGGCCTTGCATTGCTTATATTTCTATGTCCCAGAAAGCCTCATAGGATGTTAACCAAGGTAACTGTACCTCATCTCTCACTCTATAAACATGTCCACAAGATAGCCATGAACTGGGGCTGGATCCCAGCACATCACTGGATGAACCTCTGACCAATGCCTCTTCTACAGGATAAATAACCCATGTGCAAGATCACTGTCGAGTCAGTCTCATTTGTAAGAACCAAACCACTCTTATATTGGAGCACTGATTAAGTTTTATTGCTTCAATTTCTTTGGGACAACCTAAAAGGACAGGCTTTGTAACTTCAAGGAACCGGAGTTTGAGGTCTACCACAAACCTACTGAGTACTGTCAATCCCTATTCAGTTGAACTCAACTCTTCAGATATTTCACTCCACACGCACAGAGTAGGTGCTCAATGAATATTTGTTGCTGAAAAATTACAAATTGATCACACTTGTCCCTAGAGGTTCCAGAGTGCCTGTCTTCTCCCAAGCTCATATTATTAACAGCAATATCAAGAAATCTGAAGTGAAATTATTTTAAATATAACAGTCTTTTTTACTAACCATAGAGATTAAAAGGCTAAGGGATTTCTAAAAGAAGTAAGGCCATTATTAATCAAACATACCAAAAAGTTCTCTCTCCAGCAACACCAGTTTCAGAATGAAAAGAAAATTGGAAATACTTTACAAGACTGATATGGCAAATAAGAAGACAAGAATTAGAATTTCCAACAGAAGAATGAGGTGAATAACTCTATACTCACAAATTAACTATTATTTTCACTAATCTGTAACCCAGCTCTGCAAATGATAAGGTGTTGGGGACTTTGTAATGACCTTGTCACTTAGATTTTTTTCCATGACACAAAACTTAAATAGCACTAAATATTCTAATCGGCCTTCATGAAACCACTCTTCCCTACCACTATTTAAAAGTAGGAATTTGTATATCTTGTCAAAGATTGAGATCTAAGATCTAGAGCCTTTTTCTTTCTAAGTCGTATGTAAAGGCATTTCAAAGACAGATGCAGTTTATAAATGAGCCTCTATGAAGATCACTGCATGTTGGGAAGTTTCTGTTTTTCATGGAAAATGTGAAATTAACTCCTATAGATGTCCTTGTATCTGGGCATAAATAAATGAGTATCAGAGAACTCTTTCCCAAAGAAAATTCATTTTTTTCCCCTTTCTTCCTTTTTTTTTTTTTTTTTTTGCTTTTCACACACTTTGTTTTACCACTTACTTGCTTTTTTCACATTAAAGTAACTATCAATAGTTGCTTAATGAAATTTGTCACCCATAGAACATGGTGGCAACCAGCAGAGAAGTTACATCCAGTAAGATGATCTAGCACAATTTCTGGTAGGTGTCAAACAGTTAATACACATTAGTTTTGCTTTTCTTCCCTTTCTGAGCTCAAGTCTATACGACTTAACCATAGCTATTGATCAAATATTTGAGTTTCATCTGTCTTTCCTAAAGAACTACTGTGGGACATGAAGAGTTGCATATATATTATGTAATTTTATGTTCTATTCAAAGACTTGATAGAATATAGATATTATTCCTATACATTTTCAAAATATCACCAATGAATTATGTTTTACATGATGTAAGATACTTACAGTGGAAAAAAGTTTATTTTCTAAACCTGTCAATGAAGCATACGATATATACCTAATGTGAATGGTAGGTCTGAGAGGGATAAAACTGCCACTTGAATTGTATTACCAGGAAGTACATAGCAATCTTACTCCTTTACTCCAAAGATATGATATTACAAAGACAATATTAATCACGTCCCTCACTGGTTATGCTTTCATTAAAATTTGTTCTAGTTTTCATAGTTTCTTTTGTTATTCAAAAATCAAATTCTGGCAACTTGCTCTGGTAGTTAAAGTTTGATTCATGGAAAACTATGAACTTCCATATTTTTAATTCTCTCAATCATTCTTCCCATCATTAGGTTCTGCCTTTTCTAATCTATAGCTTATGTGACCCACACAGCCAAATTTAAGGAATGTACCGATCCCAGGTTTCTACACTTACTCCAACGCAATCTAGTATATCCTCCTCATAAAATCCAATTATTAACCAGCAATATTCATGTTCTGCTCTCACAAAAATTTACCCCACTTATTTCCCAACTCAGTAAAGCTACTGGTTCAAACCAGGTGAAATCAGGTGAAAGAAAAAGGAAGTCAAAGCTGGAACCCCTGAGGGATTTTCCTGGAATAAAGCTTTGAGGCCTTCCACTCAACTCATACTTAACATGCCAATGTCTCTTCTGCCATCATTAGGAAAAAATGGAAACAAACAAAAAAAGTATCGACTATGATCAACAGTGCCACCAGCAAATCCATTAACAAAACCTGGGAAATAAAAATAGAATCTGGGTAATAAAATAAAATCTAACCCTCTTCTCATCCTTTGTGCTTAGTCTTGTTTCACCTGCTCAGGGGAGTCTCGCACTCAGCCCTTCAGACCAGACTTCCTTGTGTGCAACAGCTCTTCCCGGACACCACAGCTCAGGACGTGTAGCTCTGCTTGGCATACTGAATTCAAGATGGCGGCGGCAGCGGCTGCCGAGTGCAGAGAGGCTGCGCTCAGCGTGGGATGTGGGGCGTGAGCAGCACAGCTGCGCGGCCCGCTAGAACTCCGCCCCTCCCTGCTAAGGAGATTCCTACAAAGCAGCCCGCCAAAGGCCTGTCCAGGAGAGTTAGTGCACCGTAGTGCACTCCATTCTCTCTCCATTCTCTGATCCAAGAATAAAGTTTCCCTTTGTTTCTGAACTGAACTCAGTCTCCTATTGGCTCCAAGGATGTGGGGCTGAAGAATCCTTGGGAACCGACTTGGGAGGGCTGATAACAACGTTATTTAGTCACGTGCACTTTTGTTCGGCTCCAGCAAGAGTTTAACTTCCTTGTCGTCCCCCCAAAAAAATATATACTTTTTTTTTGTCTTTTTTAGGGCCGTTCCCGCGGCATATGGAGGTTCCCAGGCTAGGGGTCTAATTGGAGCTGTAGCCACCAGCCTATACCAGAGCCACAGCAATGTGGGATCCGAGCCGTGTCTGCAACCTACACCACAGCTAACGGCAATGCCGAATCCTTAACCCACTGAGCAAGGCCAGGGATCGAACTGGTAGCCTCATGGTTCCTAGTCGGATTCGTTAACCACTGAGCCATGACAGGAACTCCAAAAAAAAGGGATGTTTAAACACTGTTTCCTGGAAGTTCCCGTCATGGCTCAGTGATAACAAACCTGACTAGAAAACATGAGGACAAGGGTTTGATCCCTGGCCTGCTAGGTGGTTTAAGGATATGTCATTGCCATGAGCTATGCTGTAGGTTGCAGACCTGCCTTAAATAGTGAGTTTTTGTGGCATAGGCCAGCAGCATAGCTCCCATTCGACCACTAGCCTGGAATCTTCCATATGCTGCAGGTGTGGCCCTAAAAACACCAAACCAAACCAAACAAAACAAACCACTGGTTCATGATGATAAAATTACATTTTACTTTTACAAACATAAAAATGAAGAAATGCCATTTGTAGCAAAACATTCAAATTAAAATTTTTTGTTTCATTATTTAATTTCTAAACAGCAACAGAGATAAGAATTTTTCAATGTGATTTATATCACAAAAGAACCCTGTTTTCTTGAAAAAGGACCTTTTTAAAATTCCAGAAAGGTTAAAATACCACAAAATAATCAAGGTCTGCACATCACAAGTTGAACCCTTCAACTAGTATTGAAACATAAGTATAATTATACACAGGAAAAAGATATCAGCAGAGAAAAGATGCCTTAAGTATTCCTTGTGTTTTTCCAAACCGATGGACATGAATGAGCTCTAATATCGTTATGTTTAGCAATGGCTTCATCCAGATCCAACGGTACACCGTTAATGATCACGTCCATGCAGCCATTATAAAAGGCATTCACTGGTGTGGCACTGAATGGAACATCTGTAAAAACAGAATATTAATATATTAGCCCAAGACTTTTAGAATCTTACTTGCTTATAATTAGAGAAATTATTCAGATTGCCCATTTCCAACCAAATTCTAATCCTAAGGGAAAAGTTAATCATGTAATTCTATTCAAGAAATTCATATTAAATGACTCCTATCTATATAAGGTACGTTGCTTGACATTGAATTCAGACTATCATGAATTGCTCTTATTTCATAAATAGTTCCATCCAAACCTCAGATAAACTCATTTTAAAAGGAGTAAAAAAATAGCATCCTCTTATTTCTGATGTTCTACTTTATTATTTCTCTTTTACTATGAGCAATAGTTTAAGAATTACTGCCATTTTTTCCAACTCAAAATTATAGCTACTTGGAAATCTTTTTAAAAGATAAATATATATCTTTTATTTTTGCTGGAATAAAAACAGATTTCTGTATTTTCCAAAGAAATAGTGTCTTGCTGAGCATACAATAGCAGGTCATGATAAGATATTCATTTTTATGTAATGTTCGGTGTTCTAAAAAATAGCAATTTTAATAATATTTCAGTAAATAGTTTAGGGCCTTTGGGACTTTCAACACTAACTTTCCTTATCAAATTTAATACTAAGGCAACATCCTTGGATTCCTAAGAACTATGGTTCATCGTCAAAACATCTATCTCTTAGTTGCTTCCTCTTTTGTGGCATCTCATCTCCACAAATTTTATTTTTTATTTTTATTCTACTTATTTATTTATTTAGGCCAAGTCCACAGCACGTGGAAGCTCCCATGCCAGGAATCAAACCCTAGCCACAACAGTGAGAACACTGACTCCTTAACCACTAGGCCATCAGGGAACTCTAATCTCCATGAATTTTAATAGCCAGTGGATTTTCTTCAGCCCTTATCTTCCTTCTTGGAACCTTAGGCAAAAAAAAAAAAAAAAAAGAAAAGAAAAGAAAAGAAAAAAAACCTTCAAATTTCCACTTGTAACTTGCCAATACAGTGAATAAAGTCCATACTTTTGTTTTTTGGGTGTTTTTGTTTTTGTTTTGTCTTTTTGCCATTTCTTGGGCCACTCCCACGGCATATTGGAGGTTCCCAGGCCAGGAGTCGAATCGGAACTGTAGTTGCCGGCCTACACCAGAGCCACAGCAATGTGGGATCCAAGCTGCATCTGCAACCTACACCACAGCTCACGGCAATGCCGGATCCCCAACCCACTGAGCAAGGCCAAGGACCAAACCCGCAACCTCATGGTTCCTAGTCAGAGTCGTTAACCACTGCGCCACGACAGGAACTCCCATACTTTTGTTTTTTTAAGAAGGTCTTTCAAGTCTGGCTGACTCCCATAGGCTATACCACTTGTATAAATGTTTTCAGAATCATCTGTGTCCCCTGATTTCTAATTCACGACATGCAATTTAATATGCCTATTTCGCATATCAATTAATAACTGACCATCCCTTTGCTCACAGCCTCAATATCTCAATTTTCAGTTCTCCTCCATTTTTTCCTCCATCTTTTTCTAAACACCTCTTGCCTGAAGTCAGTACTGTGGCCAAAGTCCTGGAACCACTGAAATTCTGATATTTTTACTTCTTTTGAACTCTTTTCATTGTTTGATTTCCCAAAATTACATTCAACTAATTTGTAAAAGAGGTAGTAGGTGGATTTGGATGTAGAATTCATTCATTCGAACTGTAACTATACTTCCTAATAATTAATCACATTAATGTAACTATGTATCCATATCTATCAATCTATGGATCTATATCTATAGATCTATTTATAAATTTTATAGCTATTTACTTCTATTTTCCCAAAACTCAGATAACATTTCCATATATGGGAAATGAATACATTAAGAAGTTAAAGTAATATAATGAAGGTTACATCAAACTGAGAATTTTCCCCATGAGAATAACATGCAAATGACATTTGAAAATGCTTCTAACAAACTTTCTGCCTCAGGTTTTTTGTATTTAAAGTACAATGTTGATGTCAATTTCATATTTTCCAATATTAAGTTAAAGATAAATCTGCTTTTCCTCCAGTTTTCCCCATCTTGGTGAATGGAATCTTCACCCATGCAACTGCTCATGCCAAATACCTAAGAGATTCTTATACCCATCTTTCAGTCTTAATTTCTGTTAACTTTGTTTCTCATATATATCTCCAATTTATTCATTATATACTATCTCCACGGCCATCACCCTAGTCTAGCAGCTTCCTTCCTCACCTGCAAAACGAAGATAACAATAGTACCTACTTCACAGCTCTACTCTGAAAATTAAATGAGTTGATATATTTGAAGCACTCTGAATAATGCCCAGACTGTTTATTACGTACCAGTTGTCACTACTATTATCCCTGCTTCTAAGATCTGAAATACTTCAGCAGCCCCCAACTCATCTCATCCACTTTTGTCTCCCACCTGTCCATCTCTGTCCCCCATGCAGGGGGATATTTTTTAAGTTGCATCAATATACCACATCCTTTTCTAAAAGTTTTTAATGATCCTGATTGATGGCTTTTAAAAACAGGCCCCTGAACCAAGTCCACAAGCCTCAGTTCACAGCCTTCTCTTGTGCTGGCCACCCTCACAGACACCCCCCCCCGCCCCCACCACCCCATCCAATATGCTCTCACAGCATTGACCTTCCTCAAGCATGTCAACCCCTTTCCATTTTGCCATGGACAATTTTATTTGCATACCAGCTCCAACCCTCACCCTCATCATCTGGTTAAATCCATTTAATCCTTCAAATATCAGATTTTATCTTAGTCTCTTCCTAACAGAGCTGGTCCCTGGCCCCCAAACCAGATCAAGTCCTCATTTTCAGGTTCTAAAAGCAACCCCTGATTTTCTTTCATAGACATTATGACAATTATAATTTTTTGATATTTTCCTAATCACTTGTTTAATATCTGCTTCTGCCACTAGATTGTAAAGGTTTAATAGCAGAGATCATATCCATTTGTTTATTACTGTGTCCCTGCTGCCTGGGACATATGTTCTTAATAAATATTAGGTGGGTGATGGCTGAATTGAAGAATAAATATTAAACTCACAAGATAATTTAGAAGATGAAATGAAATAATAAATCATTTCTGGCTAGGACAGTCAAACACAGCAAAACTTGGTTAGTTTCAGTTTACCATTAAAAAAAATTAAATAAAGATGTACCCATGAAATGTTCATGCAAGTCCCCAGAAAAAGAATAATGAACAATGGAATTTTGTCTTCCCTCTGAAGCACTTTAACTACAATTACATATGCTGTATATATGTATATGTTGTATACATAGGCTGTTTTACTATAATTATATATTTAAAATGCTATCAATTTCATTAAAAATGTACTTTTTAAAACTGAAGAAAAAGTAAGAAGATACCTGGAAGGCCACCCAGGTAAGTGGCCACTGTTCCTTCCATTGCTTTATCCAAGATGGCAAATTGTCCCTGATAGTCTTCAGAGGAGATCCTACGTTTTTCAAATTGAGTCAATAGCTCCAAACTGTTTACACTGACTCTCATTTCCAGAAGGGATTGTAGACTGGAACACAGACTTAAGGCCTTTATTCGAGCTATTTCCACATTTTCAACAGATACCACGATATCCTGAAGAATAGAGCAAAGACTCAAGGTAAGCAATTATTAATGGTAATGCTACATAAGAGTAACTTTTTGGTTTTTGAAATTCAAAAACTGAATTTCAATGAAGGGAAAAAATAATAAGAGTTTTCAAGTTCTAATGAAAAAACTATTAATTATTATAATAATCAAAATTTTAGAGTATACATTAGTTTTACAAATTCCAGGTTTAGCTAAGATGCAAATGTACACCAGGGTTTGAAAATTCAATAAAGCAACAGGGTTTTCTCATCAATCATGGGAACCTAAAATAATGTCTTAAGCAATATATTTGTTTATGAGCCTTCCTAATTTAAAAACTTATATATGAAAGAGGAGGGAGTTGAATTACTCTTGGAGAAGACTTGGAAAATTTAAAGTGCTTTAGTAAGAACATGACTGAAGACAAGACTGAAAGGTTTATTTGTGCCACCCAAGCAATCCTGTAGACTTTGGACAAATTGAATGAAGTCTCCAAGAAAAACCAGGATTGCCAGCAATAAGTTAATAGAGCATTTATCAGAATATTCTCAAAGAAGAAAATCTATTTTCTGAAATTTTCAAACTGATGATACACTTAACTTACTCAACTTGCCAAGAGTCATCTCTGCATATAGCTTTACATTGTGTAGAGGAAATGTAAAAAGTAAGAGAAAAAATGAAATAAAAACTAGGGAGATGGATGTTTTGATGCTTCCCAGATAGTAGAGAGTATGATGTGTTTTTGTAGAAATCCAAGATACCTATGTTAAATGCAGTCTATACTTCCCAAACACAGGTTACTTGAGAAAAATCTATTACTGTGCTATATATATATATCTATATCCTGAACTCATGAAAAGTCTTTCTCTTTTTTTCCCTTTGGCCACACCTGCCACATTAAGAGGTTCCCAGGCCCAGGATCAGAAGTTCCTGGGCCAGATATCAAACCTGTGCCACAGCTGTGGACCAAGCCACAGCAGTGACAACATCATATCCTTAATCCACTGTGCCACCAGGGAACTTCTCAGAAGCCTTAAAAATAGTCAGCTGAGAAAATGTTCTAAAGTGATCAACAGTATGTGGAATAATGTTATGAAACATCATACACAAGTCTTAAGAAAGCAATCTGTCTTGCAAAAAAAAAAAGCCATAAGAGCCATGAAGACAAATACAAAAAGATAAAATAAATATCAGAGATATAACATGTGTTAACTTCTTCTTCAGCAAGAATGCAAGGCTGAAGATAGGATTTCCATTTTGTTTTTAAAAAAACAAACAAGCAAACAAAAAGCTGAAATCCAAATGTAGCAAGCTCCTGAGGTCAACTATAAACAAAAATTCAGCAGGATCTCTTCAGGTTGCTTACAATAACTCACCAGAAACTGACCCTAACTATCCTTTAAATTGCAAACAGCATCCCCTTTTACTCACTAAAGGCATTATTCAATTATATGTCTCTTTCTAAAAGCTACGGAGAGCCTCCAAGCTGGCCTTGGCACAAACAAAAGCTGCTTGCCTTAACTTGGACTCTACTGTGGATGACACATGGACAGAACTATTAGGCTCTAATGGAAGGATGAACAATACAGATCTGATAGCTCTCATGTTTTCTCTTATCCAAGAGTTTTCCCTGTTCTTCCTCCTAATTTCAAGTCATAGTTGCCAGAAAGAAGACAAGTGGACTGATTTTGGTTTTTTCTAGTCTTTCCTAACTTACTCATGGCAGAAAAGATTAAGAGTGCCAGAAAGCACAAAACATTATAATTAGGCTCTGAATATTTCAGAATGGATTGCCATTAGACTCACTTCTATTTTGTTAGTACACATAAATTCCATAGTACTTCAAAGATTCTGAATATGAGAGGGTCTCTAAGTACTCAGAGAAAGCTCCAAAGTAGCCTGTGTCTGAGTCTGCCTAATCTTAGCTATAGAAGCACTAGGCTTTTCCATCCCTGCTTCCCTTACTGTTTGGTTCAAACTTTGGAAAGAAGCCGGTAAAAAAGTAATAATGATGAATATTTATTGAATTGCAATGATGTGCTAGAGATTGGGCCAAATACTTTATATAAGTTATTTCATTTAAATTCCATAATAGCACTTTGAGGTAACTACTGCCATGCTATGCATTTTATAGATTGGAAAAAAAATTACAAAACAAGGAATATAAAGGTTTAGAGTAAAGTTACCTGAAGCTTTTCAGTGGCAGAGTCCACCAAGGACAAGGCAAAAGGCACTGTGTTACCAGAAACCAAGGCCAACATAACACCAGTGCCTGCTGATGGGCGAATATTCAAGGACACATTTACTTGCCAAGCCCCAGCACTGGATGCATTCTCTGTTTAAACAATGAAACATAAGCAGGATCGATGTAAGTGTACCAGGAGGAATCAAGTATAGTCTTATTAATACTCAAAGCCATCTTTGTGTGATACTAAGGATTTTCGTTCTCTTTTCTCAACACTCTATACAACCTAGGCAAAATAAAGCCAAAGAAAAACAGTTTTAATTCAGGCAAGAAACACACAAATGGAGTCTCATCCTTTTGTTCTTCTTCCTAGAATGGGATTCTGGATTGTGGTGTTTAGGTTTATTATGAATTTTCTGTTATCTCTTTAACAGCTCTTCCCTACTGTCTTAGATATTCTCCAATGCGCAAATCTTGGAGTGGTTGTTTTGTTTCGTTTGGAGGAATTTTTGGCCATCTTCTCAGCATGTGGAAGTTCCCAGCCAGGGATAGAACCTGCACTATGGCAGTGATCTGAGCCACAGCAATGACAATACCTTACTACAGTAAATTCGTTGAAACTCCTTTTTTTTTTAAACTTTTTTTTTTCTACTGTACAGCATGGTGACCCAGTTACATATACATAGAACCTGCACTATGGCAGTGATCTGAGCCACAGCAATGACAATACCTTACTACAGTAAATTCGTTGAAACTCCTTTTTTTTTTAAACTTTTTTTTTTTCTACTGTACAGCATGGTGACCCAGTTACATATACATGTATACATTCTTTTTTCTCACATTACATGTTCCATCATTAGTGACTAGAGAGAGTTCCCAGTGCTACACAGCAGGATCTCATTGCTAATCCATTCCGAAGGCAATAGACTGCACCTATTAACCCCAAGTTCCCAGTCCATCCCACTCCCTCCCCTTGCCCCTTGGCAACCACAAGTCTATTCTCCAAGTCCATGATTTTCTTTCCTATGGAAAGGTTCCTTTGTGCTGTATATTATATTCCAGATATAAGTGATATCATTATTAGAGAAATGCAAATCAAAACTACCATGAGATACCACCTCACACCAGTCAGAATGGCCATCATTAATAAGTCCACAAATAACAAATGCTGGAGGGGGTGTGGAGAAAAGGGAATCCTCCTGCACTGTTGGTGGGAATGTAAGCTGGTACAACCACTATGGAGAACAGTATGGAGGTACTTTAGAAAGCTATACATAGAACTACCATATGACCCAGCAATCCCAATCTTGGGCATATATCCGGACAAAACTCTACTTAAAAGAGACACATGCACTCGCATGTTCACTGCAGCTCTATTCACAATAGCCAAGACATGGAATCAACCCAAATGTCCACTGACAGATGATTGGATTAGGAAGATGTGGTATATATACACCATGGAATACTACTCAGCCATAAAAAAGAACAAAATAATGCCATTTGCAGCAACATGGATGGAACTAGAGACTCTCATACTGAGTGAAGTTAAGTCAGAAGAGAAAGACAAATAGCATATGAAACTCCTTTTAATGTGTACTTTAAAATATTACCACCCTGGAGTTCCCATGAATAACAAATTTACTGTAATATTTCTGGGAGATAATTTGGGCTGACACACCCACCCCACCACTCCTCTTGCATATAAAGGTCAGGTTAGAGCAATGGAAAAAAAATATTATCTCTATAGATCATATGTCAAATATGATCTATAGAGATGGTTGGATGGTTTGATAGTAGAGAAATATTCTGAATATTCTCAAATAGTTAACTTTGAAATTCTAATAGGGACTCTTCTATGATTCTCTTATAATACTTAACATTTTTTTTCCTAATTACTAGGTCAATTGTCTATCCCACAAAAATGCAAGCTCTACATGTCTCTATCATCACTGTTTTAGAAGAAGTCATGTAAATACTTGTTGAATTAATGTGATTTCAAAGTAGTTGGATTTCTATTTTTAAAACCTGAACAGAGGATTCTTCATTTAATATAAAGTAATATATAACAATACAAATACCACTTGGAGGCTTTGAAAGGCTGAATGTGAATGGAGAAAATAATTTTCCTTTGACAAGATGTTCTTCCATTTAGCCACATCTAATACTATTACGTTTTCACTATAATCCTTTCATTCTCACCCAAGAGGAAAAAAATATATATATAATCTTTTTGAAGTAAATAAATTTGCTACAAAATATTAACAAATTCAAGCTAAAATGAAGAGCAATTATAATGTAACATTAAATATTAATTATGAAGTAGGTCATCTTCATGTTATCTGTGAAATAACTAATGACAAAAGTAATTTTTTCAGGTACAATAAAACTCTTATTTTCATTTTCTTTCCAGGGATTTTTTTCCTTTGAACAAATTACTGTGGGTCTATTTTTTTTCCAATATTCAGCCATCGACTCAAAGCATTAAAAAAAACTTTCATATACAGAACAGAGCTGAAATTAAAGATACTGTATTAATTCACCTTAGGAAAACAGAAAGCACTCATATAAGATTCTACCTTAAAACTGTAGTAATACTTTTTAAGGCTGTAAATAAATTTAAAATGTGATTTCTTCGTATAGTAGAGATATCAAATTAAGACTAAATTTATAATGCAAAATGTTAGTAGCTCAAATAATGAACTCTTGAAACAGAAAAAGACAAAGAATGCAGTAAAGTATGGTGTGGTGAGATATTCAACTTCAGTTGAAACTGGGATAATAATTAAAACTACAAGATTTAATTTTCCAACTCTCAAGTTAGAAACAAATCTAAAGTATAAACTTTCTTCTGTTGGCATAAAGTGATAAAACATCTTTGGAAGACAACCTGATTGAGCAGTGGAAATTGTATCTTTGCATAAACTCTGAGGGATTAATCACGCAAAGGTACAAGGATATATATCCAAGTATATCCTGGAAGTATTATTTGCAAAGGTGAAAGAAAAACTGGGGTCAGTCTGGAAAGTTTTCCTGTTCCTCTTAGAGTATAGAAAACTGGAGAGAGTATTGCTCCCACTCTTAAAATAACAAAAGCCTGCTGTGTAGCACTGGGAACTATGTCTAGTCACTTATGATGGAGCATGATAATGTGTGAAAATAGAATGTGTACATGTATGTGTAACTGGGTCACTATGCTGTACAGTAGAAAAAAAATTGTATTGGGGAAATAACTATTCTAAAAAATGCTAAAAATTAAAAAAAAAGACCAACTATCTATATATAAAGTGCACCTTTTCTTGAACTTTCAAAAAGCTGAGGTTGCAGAACAACTGACTAGAAACCTAAAGAAAGACAGGTGCCTCCAGGGAGACACAGGAGGAGACTACCCTCTTACCCAAAGCAGACACCAGACATTAAATAATTTGGTAAAAAGAATTCAGGTAAAAATTTTAACAAAATGCTAACATCCAAGCAGGGGTTGGTGTAAGAATGCAGAAGCCAGGGGAACTGCAGACACCTGGGAAATTCATATTCAAGGATCTTACTGGGTGCTCAAGAGAAAAAGTGGGAGCAGAGAAAGAGATTAAAGAAAGTTTCCTTCCTAGCTCAGGCCCCCCTGAGAGAGGAGCAGCAACCTGCAAGAAAGGCACAAAGTCTCACCCAGATTTTTCTGTCGCCTCTAAGCAAGACTTCAAGCGGTAGGGGAAAAGCAGCAAATCTTGTCACTATTAGGACACATGAGAAAACCCACTGCAGCTATAGATGCGAGAAAGAAACAAGCAAAAAAATAAAACAAACAACAGCAACAAAAAATCATTTACCATGGAGAAGGAGCAGGAACACACCTTTGAGTCCTGACCATTAGATATCTCCACTGCTAGTGGGCAGGAGGGGGCAATGAAAAGTCCACACCCCTAAGAGCCAGGGATATAACACTTATATAAGACTTAATCTGCACCAGAACATCAAAGAATGCTCCCCTGACCCCCAGACCCCTCTACTATGCTAGCAAGTATCAAGTAACAAGTAAGAACACTCTTCTGAAAGTCAGACAAGACCATGGAGAGACACCTTATTGAGGCACCTCAGAGGAATATCTAAAGCTGAGGATAGATCCAGCTATTAAAAGAAATCCTCTGGCAAACCGGTACTACCCTAAGCACAAGGTAATATTAAAGGAATTTGAGGTGTAGTCACGGAAACAAGAAAACCTCAGCAGCTCAACTATTGCCCAGATTGATTCAAGCTCCCTTGTTAAGGACCTACCAAAAGGAGATGTGTGCTCATCTCCAGACATAAAAATTATTTATCTCAGTCTCTACTGTTTTATATGACACCCACCTTTAAGCCAAAACTCATTAAACACAGAAAGAAGCATGGTAAAACAACACACAGTCAAGAGAAAAAACATTCAATGTGACCAGGTTTAGATATGACATGGATGTTGCAACTATCAGATAAGGAATTTTAAATAATTATGATTAATAAGTTGAAGGCTTGGATGAAAAAGATGACAATACGTGTGAACAGGTGAGGAATTTCAACAGAGAGGTGGATATTTTAGGAAAAGATCAAATGGAAATGTTATAAATAAAGATGAATCCTTTTGATGCCTTAATCAGTAGACTCAATATAACTGAGAAATTGGTGAACCTTAAAACAGGTCAATTGAATTTACCCAAAATTAATCAGTGCCAATAATCATAAAGTAATAACATAAGCATATCCAACTACCTTTTTTTCCCCCAATATACTAGGGAAAATTCTATTAAAAAAATGTAACAGTATGAATAAGCCTAACACTATGTCTTGCATAGAGTAAGTATTCAATATGGTTTACTGAAGGAATTATTGCTATTGGTTAATGAATTCATTTAAACATTAATGAGAAAAGAAAGATAAAATGGGAAATCACTTACTATAATCTATGCTAAATTGAGCAACTCCAGAACCAGGATAGTAGGAACCCTTCTCCACAGTGACAAGACAATGCTTATTTTGTTTTTCTTGAATGATTTCCTTCACTCCTGAAGCTCCTTGATTCATCAAATTCCAGCCTCGAATACATCCATCTAGACGAGGGTTAATCTAGCAATTTAAAATACAGACCTATGAATTCATTTTAAACTTAGACAGACTCATAAGTGGCTTAATTGATTATAGGTATAGGTTTTCATTTAGAAGGGAAAATTCTTCAGCAACATTTTAAAATATTTTGAATTTCATCTAGATTTTTTTCAAGGTGTCCTTCAGATAGACAGCCTTTTCCAGTGAAAATAAGTTTATGTCATCACAGATCCCTACTGGGATCCTAATGATTTTTGACACCTCAAGCCCCACTTCTCTCTCCTATATCTTCTTGCACTAACTTCTGCCCTCAAGTTCCATATTTTGCTCCTAGCTGTGGCCCTGGGTTCTCGGCTGCTTTCTGGGTTTTTTTTTTTTGGGGGGGGGATCCATTTATAATTATTTTAATTTTTTTCCATTATAGCTGGTTTACAGTGTTCTGTCAATTTTCTACTGTACGGCAAGGTGATCTGTTTTTCTTTAACTGCATTTACAACATATGTTTGTCTTACCATCAGACATTAAGCCTCTTCGGGAACAAAAGTTTGCATTCTTTAGTTTCACTAAAGCATCCAGCCAGATTCAAGATATGTAGCCATTTCATAAATAGTTGATTCTTTTTGAATAATTTATTTTACTTTTAAAATGTCTTGATTTATCAATTTCAAAGGACAGGTATATTCACTCTGACATGAGTTAACTAATTCAGTTTTTATATCATATCACAGAAATCTTTTAAAAGTTAAAGTAACTGAAAGATGGATATAAAATAGTAAATATTTAAGTTAAACCAGCAAGTGTAAAATTGGCAGACCCATGATTTCAAAATGAAAAATTTAAAACTCTTCAAGGTCAGTGATTAGTATCCTTCATGAAACATTTTCCATGGAAATTAGACAAACACCACATACAGATAATCATCTATTATATCCAGCTTCAATTTATTACGATCTGCTGTTATACTCCCACCAAAGATTTTTTTTTTTAAGTGCTACCTTTTGTGCTATTCTTCCACCTTTTGTGCTATTCTTATCTCCCAGATTTTAGTCCTAAATCAGACCTAAGAAAGTTCTTTGGCTTCTACAAAATAATGTACTTTTGGATTCAAATTATACATATTTATATGTTTAATGGTATGAACTGCTATGATGTTAACACTGAATTGACGATTGGAGAATTTTTTAAAATCTACTTCTCCATGTATAATTCTGGGAATTCAAATGGGCTCAAAAACACTACATTCATTTTCTCATTTCCTTAATATAACTTCAAAGGTTGATAATGTTACTTTTCCATGTTCAATTCAAGTTGTCACAGTTGGTGTGTTCAACAAAATAACTTCTTTTGACTCTCAGAAAAACACATTTTCAAATCTATTACCGACAAAAGGAATTCATCCGTGATGAATGATATAAGCTTGGGTCATTACCGGTTTAATAAGTGCATTCTCCACTTTCCGAGGTAGTCCCGCAAAGTATACTTTGGTTTCTAGAAACCCATTGGTAGGCTTAAAAAGGCTTTCAGGTTTATTTATATTCATTACAGCTTCTTTAGCTATTTTTACACTAATACTCTGCTCTAATTCTTCCACAGAGACCTACAATTAAAAAGACAAAAATTATCAAACAACTAAACATTGCTGCATATCATTTGAAATGTTAAGATTGAAAATTCTGTTTTATTCCAGTACGTAATTTTCCAAAGTGATCATTTTAATGTACTTGTTAATTTGTGCCAATACATTTGAAATGTCAAATTAGAATAAAGGTGATAAAAATTTCTTTTACTGTGTAATCCTTGATCAAAAGTTAAATTAACATCAAATTTTAAAGTTTAAAAATCAATATTTCTCAGAGTTCCCATTGTGGCTCAGAGGAAACAAATCCGACTAGCATTCATGAGGACACAGGTTCTATCCCTGGCCTCACTCAGTGAGTTAAGCCTCTGGTGTTGCCATGACCTGTGGTGGAGGTCGCAGACGCAGCTTGGATCCCACATTGCTATGGCTGTGATGTAGGCCAGCAGCTACAGCTCCAATTCGACCCCTAGCTGGGAACCTCCATATGCGGCAGGTGAGGCCCTAAAAACACACACACACACAAATTAATATTTCTCTGTTAAACTTAAACATCCATTGATAAAATATATCTTTCAACCCCAGTGTGCCATATAATTAACATTTTATCTTTTTTTTGCCTTTTTTTTTTTTTTCAGGGCTGCATTTGCAGCATATGGAGCTTCCCAGGCTAGGAGTCAAATTGGAGCTGTAGCTATTGGCCTACACCACAGAAACAGCAACACCAGATCCAAACCACATCTGCGACCTACACCACAGCTCACAGCAATGCCGAATCCTTAACCCACTGAGCAAGACCGTGGATCAAACCTGCATCCTCATGGATCCTAGTCAGATTTGTTTCTGCTGCGCCACAATGGGAACACCAAAATTAATATATTTTTAAAAAGAAAGCAAGACAGTCTACAAAACCTTAGTAAACTTTTAAGTGCTTTCATTTTGCAATTGTCCGATAGTACAAATATGAAATCAGCAATGTAAATATATTTTTAACATAAATTAAGAGAAGTTAGTACATTCAGTATTCTGCCTATCACTCACAAATTGTATTTTATTTCAAAATTCAGAAGTATGTGAAGTCATAAGAAAGCACAATACATTAAATTAAATCGGGTTTTTTCCAATTTTGAAAGTAATTTGGGTTTCTAAAAAAGGTTGGAAGTAATGGTAAATAAGAATAAGAAAAATCCTCCCATAAAGGCTATCTGAAGAACCATTTCTGCAGTGTCCTCACTGTAGGACCCAAAATGCAAAATCTTCATTTACTAATCAATCAGGGAAG
This sequence comes from Phacochoerus africanus, assembly GCF_016906955.1. Taxonomy (NCBI): domain Eukaryota; kingdom Metazoa; phylum Chordata; class Mammalia; order Artiodactyla; family Suidae; genus Phacochoerus; species Phacochoerus africanus. Next base: position 245,973,568 of record NC_062544.1, on the reverse strand, counting down.
CCAAACAACAGGCATATTAAAGCACTATTACAGGAAAAGAAAAACTATGCTCTAAAGTAAAATAAGGAGTTCCCGTCATGGCACAGCGGAAACGAATCTGACTAGGAGCTCTGAGGTTTTGGGTTTGATCCGTGGCCTCGCTCAGTGAGTTAAGGATCTGGCGCTGCCGTGAGCTGTGGTATAGGCCGGAAGGTGCAGCTGGGATTAGACCCCTAGCCTGGGAACCTCCATATGCTGTGGGGTGAGGCCCTAAAAAGACAAAAATAAATAAGTAAGTAAATAAATAAATAAATAAATAAATAAATAAATAAATAAATAAGTAAAATAAATTTTGTAACATTTACAGATTTTAATGTTGGTCAAGGCTCTTTCCTTAATATAAACAGTCAGCATCATTTTATTCTAATGATTATTCCCTCCTTGAAAGATGTAGCCTTCAGGAACTCAGTCTGGCTTGCTTCTACTCCACACTCTTACCACTCCTTCTCAGTTTCCTTACTTAACTGGATCCTTTCCTTCTTACCAACCTCAATAAGCCCCAGAGCTCAGCCCCTAGTCGTTTTCCCTCTAGTCACGCAAATATTTTGAAATGGATGCCCCACTCTAGGGCAAATTTAGGGGTGGTGGGCATTTTTAGTTTTCACAGTGAGTAAGAATATACTGAGGGTGCAAGATGCTAGCTGCCCTGCAATGTGCAGAATAGTCGTGCAAAGTAAATAATAAAATATCCTGCAAACTTTGGGAACATTCCTACTAAATATTCATGTAGGGTACACTCATTCTTATAATTACCTGTTTGTGTGTACATATAAACACAAAATATTTGTTGCATGAGTTCAGCACTCTCAGAGTTTTTCAAGAATGTAATAGTCTTATAAGCCAAGAAAGGATTGACGGTGGTTATATTTGGATCTTTTTTTTTCCTGTCTTTTTAGGGCCGCTCCTGCAGCATATGGAGGTTCCCAGGCTAAGGGTAGATTTGGAGCTATAGCCGCTGGCCTATGCCCAACAATGTCAGATCCGAGCTTTGTCTGTGACCTACACCACAGCTCACGGCAACACCGGATCCTTAACCCACCAAGCGAGGCCAGGGATCAAACCTGCTTCCTTATGGATGCTAGTCAGATTTGTTTCCACTGAGCCACGATGGGAACTCCTATGTTTGGATCTTTACCAAGATTTTCTCAACATTTTGGAAAGTTACTATTACTGATGGCAATATCATATACGCTCTTATGGTATCTGAGTTGCCAATACAACACCCCAGCATTAGTCTTCATTTGTAGCTTTCATGTTATATTATGTATAAAAGCAAGCATTGACAAATACTATGCTTGAGTGGGAGCATTTACATATTGAAATAGATATCATTTTTATAAATTATTTTCTTCTGTATATAACAATTAGGGCATTATATTAGATGTGATAAAATTTAAAGCCACAGATTGACAATAATAAATCTCATGGCCTTTAAAGCCCTCTTTATGTTGAATATCCAAGTCTTTATTTATCTTAAATTGACACCTGGACCTTAAAAATATATCCAGAATCTGACTACTTCTCACCACTCCCACTATTAACACTCCAGGTTAAAAGCTGCCATCTTCCCTTCCTGGGTTATGGCATTAGTCTCCTAACCCCATGTCCTGTTCTAGCCTTACTCTCTACTGTCTAGTCTCCAAAACACCATTAGATCCTGACCAGGATTATCTTTTAATGTGCAAAATCATCTAAGGTCTTTCTACTTAGTATAAAATCATCTAAGGTCTTTCTACTTAGTATAAAATCATCTAAGGTCTTTCTACTTAGCATAAAATCATCTAAGGTCTTTCTACTTAGCATAAAATACAAGTCCTCACTACAGTTCTCCTGCCCCTACAAAAACCTTATTCAAGACCACATTTCTGACCTCGTTTTCTACTACTCTCTCCCTCTCTCACAGCACTGCACCTATGCTGATCTTTGCGTTGTTCTTCAAATACAACAAACACATCCTCTAGATCGAGAGTCTACACTTGCTATTCACATGGCACAGAATTATCTACTCCCCAACCCCACATTTGTCCTGGCTGATGTCCTCAAGTCTCTGGTCAGATGTAATCTCATCAGAAATGGCTTTCCTGATTCCACATGCCCACTCACCTACATCATTCTCTATTGCCTGGCCTTGCTTCTCTATATCCTCATAGCATTAATCACTGACATATCTATTTGTTGATGCATTTGTGGTTTTCATCTCACCACCAGAATGCAAGCTCCATAAGAGCAGAGACATTGTTTTATTCACTATTGTATCCCCACCACCTAGAAGAAGGAATAGCACATAAAGTGCTCAATAAATGTTGTTGAATTAATGAATTTATTACACAAATCATATACTTCCCACCAATATTAGGATCATACCCAATCATGAAATATAATAACTACTTAAAAAGTAGCAACAGTTATTTCTCTGGGTTATAACCATTCTAATGACTTAATAACTACATATTCAATTTTATTTATCTGAATTAGAAAACAGTTCCAAGTTATACATTTTGATGTTTATTTTTAAAATATTTTATTTGAAATTTAAAAAAAATTTAAATTAGTGAAACAGTTACTATCAAGTGAATAGTTCAGTAATTAATTTAACTTAACAGATTTGTCCTTAATTAACATTAAAATGCTTCCTTAAAATGTTTATTTATTTGAAATAATTTCAGCGCTGCATAAATTTGTCTTTTTATATTTTTAGGGCCACACACACAGGATAGGGGCCCAATCAGAGCTGTAGCCTCCAGCCACAGCAAAGCAGGATTGGAGCCGAGTCTGCGAACTACCCCACGGCTCACAGCAATGCCAGATCCTTAACCCACTGAGCGAGGTCAGGGATCGAACCCATGTCCTCATGGACACTAGTTGGGTTCGTTAACCACTGAGCCACAACAGGAACTCCTGTGCTGCATAAGTTTAAAACAGTATAATTCATTAATAAGCTGTCAGGATTATAATTTTGTAAAAATAACATTCAGTAATATTTTAAATATAAACGATATGGAGTGAAAAAAAGAAATCCTACTTATGGGTGGGAGTTAAAGTGCATCAATGGTTAAAATAATGAATTACAATTCAAAGAAAAACAGCTAGCACCAAATTTATTATCAGAGCAGTTTTCTCTGACTTGTGTATTGCTCTTAAACTTTCTATTTTGTTTTATTTTATTCTATTTTATTTTTTCACTTTTTAGGGCCATGCCCATGGCACATGGAAGTTCCCAGGCCAGGGCTGAATCGGAGATCCGGCCACAGCAACATGGGATCCAAGCTGCATCTGCAACCTACACTGCAGCTCAGGGCAATGCCGGATCCTGAGCAAGGCCAGGGATCAAACCTGCATCCTCATAGATACTAGTCCGATTTGTTTACCCTGCACCACAACAGAAATTCCCTTAAACTTTATTTTTTATATAAAATCATATTCAGTTTATAGAGGGCGATTTTAATTAAAATGTTTTAATTAAAACATGGGCATACCATTAACTACACTTTCTTATTACCAAGAATCATAAGCATAGGAAACAAATGAATGAAACTGAACAGTTGCCTTCCATCCAGCCCAAATCTTATCTTTAACAATATGACTCATGAACAATTCTTCAGAAAACACTACCTGCAACTCATGATGTTAATTTCATAGGTAACTCTTTACCTTCTTCTTTATACATATTATATCATACCTAGAAATTTATCTAAATTCACCTCCAAACAGTTGATATTTTCAATTTTTATAAACTCATTGGGAAAAAATTCTGTTTACTCTCTTTTACTGCAAAAGTGATTTTAGCGATTTTGGATAGGTGCCTTATGGACGTTAGACATTAAAATGTATTCTTCAGCACACTAGAGGAATAGCTGTATACATCAAATATTTTAGATACGGACATAACATGAAAGATGCAGTAACAAAGCTACACTAATAAGCATCAGAAATCAAAGAATTTTATTGACTTCTCTGACAGTTGCATTTGAGCTTCTGAAGGTACTATTCTTTCTCTCCCTCTCTATCCTTCCTTCCTTCCTTCTTTCATTCTTTTCTTTCTTTTTCGGCTGCATCCACTGCATATGGAAATTTTCAGGCCAAGGATTGAATCTGAGCTGGAGTTTTGACCTATGCCACAGTGGCAGCAATGCTGGATCCTTCACCCACTGAGACAAGCCAGATCACTGACCCACTGTGCCAAAACAGAACTCTGAAGATACTATTCTTTTAGAGTTAGGAGCTCAAAAATCCATGACTGCCTCTTTGGAGAACCATATCTGTATCCAACTGTTCTTTATTACCATCTGTACTGTAACCTATTTCACATTACACTGTATTGCACTGTATTGGTTCACAATACACTGTATTGTATTACACAATACAGTGTATTGTAATACACTGTAATACACTGTATACAGTGTATTACACTGTATTGGTTCACAAGGCAGCATCAGCTTCTAAATTATGAGGTACTAAGCTCAAGAGCAAGGAAAATCTCTTGCTATAGGTTCTAGCATCTTGAACTCAGGAACTTAGCACTTTTGACATGCTCACTAAAAGCTTACTGAATACGTGATTGCAAGAGTGGTAAATATAAGAATCCAATAATTTAGTGATAACTTTATATGGCTACTCAATATGGACCTCTAGTCAGTTCCCAAAGGGGCACCACTTTCTAAGGCAAAGCTGATCTTCTCTCAGCTATTCTCTGTTGAAAATGGCAGTGATTTAACTGCAGAAAAGAATTCTCTCCACTGTGTACTAAGAGTCATCCCTTCTCCAAGTAATCCCAATCCAAAAAGTTCAATTTCAATACAGTAGATTAAAGTGCCATTCTTAAGCCTCACCCTACCCAGGGGTACCACAAAGGCTGGATCATGTGCAGCTCCCAGTATCTGCCATGACCACAGCCAGAAAGGGAAGAACCCAGACCCGGTCAGCTAAGGAGACACTGACTGAACAAATAGTAGCCACCTCCAGAACACAGTCTCCCAGGGATTCCCAAATGTTAAAAGAATTTGTCATATTTGGAGATGGGATTAAGATGGTGGAATAGAGGGACTAGGGCTCAACTTCTCTCATAAAAACAACAAAATTACAACGAAGTGCTGAACAACCTTCAACCAAATGGACTAGAAACCTTCAAAAAGATATCCTACTCCAGAAGACAAAGAAGAGGCCACATCAAGAGGTAGGAGGGGTGGTTACGTGATATAAGCAACCCTATACCTCCCAGGTGGGAAGCCCACAAACTGGAAAGTAACTATATCACAGAAGTTCACCTACAGGAGTGAGAGTTCTGAGCCACAAGTCAAATCCCCATTCCTGGGGATCTGGCATTAGGAGAAAGAGTCCCCCAAACATCTGGCATTAAAGGCCAGTGGGGCTTGTGTGCAGCAGCTCCATGGCATTGGGGAAAACAGAGACCCCACTCTTGAAAGGCAAACACAGACTTTCATATGCACTGTCCTGGAACAAAGCAAAGTTCAGGCTCCATAGGAATCTGGGTTGGACCTGACTGCAGCTCTTGGAGGATGTCCTGGGAAAACAGGGGGTGACTGTGGTTCATTGTGGGGGAAGGACATTGGAGGCAAAGCTCTTGGGAATGTTCATCACCATATGTTTCTCTGGAGGTGGCCATTTTGGGTAAATCTAGTCCCATCATCAGCAACAACCCCACCTACAGCCACCTCTAATCTCTCCCAGAGGCAAAGTCCCACCCACAGCAAGCCCCCATACCAAATTCAGTCACAAGGGGGGCAGACACCAGAAGTAAGATAGGCTACAACTCTATTGTTTGCAAAAGGACACCATACCAAAAACCTATAAAAATGAAAATACACAGAACTATAACTCAGATAAGGGAGAAATAAAAAAACCCAGAAAATCGGCCAAGTGATCTAGAGATTCTCAGAATCCAGAAAAAAAACTTTAGACTGTTGACACTGAAGATGATGCAAGACATTGTAAATAAACTGGATGCAAAGAATGATAATTTATAGGAAAGATTGAGCAAAGAAATACAAGATTGAAAACATAAGCAAGCAGAGATGCAAAATAAAATAACTGAAATAAAAAATTCATTAGAAGCAAGCAACAGCAGAATACAGGAGGCAGAAGAACGAATAAGCGAGGTGGAAGATAGACTAGTGGAAATCACTGATGTGGAACAGAAAAGAGAAAAGATTGAAAAGAAATGAAGAGAGTCTCAGACAACTCTGGGACAGTGTTAAACGCATGAACATCTGTATTATAGGGGTGCAAGAAGGAGAAGCCCTCTTTTTTCCCTCTGGAGAGAGAAAGGGACAGAAAAAATATTCACAGAGATAATAGCTGAAAACTTCCCTAACATGGGAAAGGATCCACTCACTCAAATCCAGAAAGCACAACGAGTACCATATAAAAATAACACAAGCAGGAACAACCCAAGACACATATTAATCAAACTGACCAAAATTAAAGACAAGCAGAAAATATTGATGGCAGCTGGGGAAAATAAACAAGTAACATACAAGGGAACCCCAATAAGGTTATCAGCAGATTTTTCAGCAGAAACTGTGCAGGCCAGAAGGGAGTGGCATGATATACTTAACCGGATGAAAGGAAAACACCTCCAACCATGATTACTTTACCCAGCAAGGCTCTCATTCAGATTTGAAAGAGAAATCAAATGCTTCACAGATAAGCAAAAGCTAAGAGAATTCAGCAACACTAAACCAGCTTTACAACAAATGCTAAAGGAACTTCTCTAGACAGAAGAGAAAAGGCCTCAACCAGAAACAAAAACACCACAAATGACAAGGCTCACAAGTAAAGGTATATATACAGTAAAGAGAGGAAATCATCCACGCACAATTATGCCACCAAAATCAAAAATTGTGAGAAGAGGAGGGTACAGATGCAAGGACACTGGAGATGTACTTGCAATTAAGAGACCAACAATTTAAAACAATCTCTTATATATAGACTCCTGTATCAAAAGTTCAGGGCTATTGCAAACCAAAAACCTACAATTGATACACAAACAAATAAGAAAAATCAACTCAAATACAACACTAAAGATAGTCATCAAACCACAACAGGAGAGAACAAGAAGGGAAGAAAAAAGAGCAACAAAAACAAATTCAAAACAGTTAATAAAATGGCAATAAGAACATACATATCAATAATTACCTTAAATATTAATGGACTAAATACTCCAACCAAAAGACATAGACTGGCTGAATGGATACAAAAACAAGATCCATATACATGCTGTCTTCAAGAGACCCACTTCACTTCTAGGGACACATACAAATTGAAAGTGAGAGGATGGAAGAAAATATTCCATGCAAACGGGAATCAAAAGAAAGCTGGAGTGCCAATACTCATATCAGACAAAATAGACCTTAAAATGAAGAATATTTTAAGAGAAAAGGAAGGACATTACATCATGATTAAAGGACCAATCCAAGAAGAAGATATAACAATTTTAAATTTCTAGGCACCCAACATAGGATCACCACAATATATAAAGCAACTGCTAACAACCTTAAAAGGAAAAATCAACAATAACACAATAATAGCGGGGGACTTTTAATACCCCACTTACAGCAATGGACAGATCATCCAGACAAAAAATCAGTAAGGAAACACAGGCACTGAATGAAGCATTAGACTAAATGGACTTAATAGATATTTATAGGACATTCCATCCAAAAGAAATAGATTGCACATTCTTCTGAAGTGCACATGGAACATTCTCTAAGATTAATCACATCCTGGGCTACAAATCAAGGCTTGGTAACTTTAAGAAAATTAAAATCACATCATGCATCTTTTCTGACCACAACACTATAGGACTGGAAATCAACAACAAAAAAAACTGCAAAAAAAAAAAAAACAAACACGTGGAGACTAAACAACATGCTACTAAACAACCAATGGATCACTGAAGAAATCAAAGAGGAAATTTAAAAATACCTAGAAGCAAATGGCAACAAAGATACGACACTCCAAAACCTATAGGATGCAGCAAAAGCATTTCTAAGAGGGAAGGTAATAGCAATACAAGCCTACCTCAGGAAACAAGAAAAAGCTCAAATAAACAAGCTAACTTTACATCTAAAGCAGCTAGAGAGAGAACAGTCAAGACCTAAAGTTAGTGGAAGGAAAGAACTCATAAAGACCAGAGCAGAAATTAATGAAATAAAAACAAAGAAAACCATAGAAAAGATCAATGAAACTAAACGCTGGTTCATTGAAAAGATCAAAAAAAATTGATAAACCATTAGCCAGACTTATCAAGAAAAAAAAAGAGAGTTCTCGTCGCGGGTCAGTGGTTATTGAATCCGACTAGGAACCATGAGGTTGCAGGTTCAATAACTGGCCTTGCTCAGTAGGTTAAGGATCTGGTGTTGCCATGAGCTGAGGTATAGGCTGCAGACACAGCTCAGTCCCACGTTGCCATGTCTCTGGCATAGGCCGGCAGCTACAGCTCCAATTACACCCCTAGCCTGGGCACCTCCATATCCTGTGCGTGCAGCCCTAGAAAAGACAAAAAGACAAAAAAATAAAAAGAGAGAGAGAGAGGACTCAATAAAATTAGAAATGAAAAAGAAGAAGTAACAACAGATATCACAGAAATACAAAGGATCATAAGAGACTACTATATGCAACTATATGCCAATAAAATGGAAAGCCTAGAAGAAATGAACAAATTCTTAGAAAAGTACAATCTTCCAAGACTAAACCAAGATGAAATAGAAAAGGTGAACAGACTAAAAACAAGTACTGAAATTGAAACTGTGAATTAAAAACTTCCAACAAGCAAAAGTCCAAGACCGGATGGCTTCATAGGTGAATTCTATCAAGTATTTAGAGAAGAGCTAACACCTATCCTTCTGAAACTATTCTGAAAAATTGCAGAGTAAGGGATACTCCCAAACTCATTTTATGAGGCTACCATCACCCAAAACCAGACAAAAATACCACACACACACAAAAAAAGAAAAGTACAGGCCAATTTCACTGATGAATGTATATGCAAAAATCCTCAACAAAATACTAGCAAACCGAATTCAATAACACATTAAAAGGATTGTACACCATGATCAAGTGGAATTTATCCCAGGGATGCAAGGGTTCTTCAATATCCGCAAATCAATCAGTGTGATACACCACATTAACAAACTGAAGAATAAAAACCTCAATAGATGCAGAAAAAGTCTTTGACAAAATCCAACACCTATTTCTGATAAAAAGCCTTCAGAAAGTGGGCATTACCTCAACATAATAAAGGCCATATATGACAAGCCCACAGCTAACATCACGGTCAATGGTGAAAAGCTGAAAGAATTCCCGCTGAGATCAGGAATAAGACAAGGATGTCCGCTCTGGCCACTACTCTTCAACATAGTTCTGGAAGTCCTAGCCACAGCAATCAGAGAAGTAAAAGAAAGAAAAGGAATCCAAATTGGAAAGGAAGAAGTAAAACTATCCCTATTTGAAGATGACATGATACTATACCTAAAGAATCCTAAAGACTCTACCAGAAAACTGTGAGAGCTCATCCACAAATTTGGCAAAGTCACAGGATACAAAATTAATACACAGGAATCAATGACGCTTCTATACACTAACAACAAAAGATCAGAAACAGAATTTAGGGAAGCAATCCCGTTTACCATTGCATCCAAAAGAATCAAATACCTAGGAGTAAACCTACCTAAAGAAACAAAAGACCTATACTCTGAAAACTATAAGACACTGATGAAAGAAATCAAAGATGACACAAATACATGGAAAGACCTACCATGCTCGTGGATTGGGAAGAGTCAATATTTTCAAAATGACTATACTACCCAAGGCAATCTACAGATTCAATGCAATCCCTATCAAATTACCAAGGACATTTTCCACAGACGTAGAACAAAATATTTTAAAGTTTCTCTGGAAGCACAAAAGACCCAGAATAGCCAAAGACCTCCTGAAAAAGAAAAATGGACCTGGAGGCATCAGGCTCCCTGACTTCAGACTATACTACAAAGCTACAGTCATCAAAAGCATGTGGTATGGGCACAAAAACAGACATATAGATCAGTAGAACAGGATTGAAAGCCCAGAATTAAACACACGCACCTACAGCCAACTCGTCTATGACAAGGGAGGCAAGAATATACAATGGAGAAAAGACAGCCCCTTCAATAAGTGGTGCTGGGAAAACTGGACAGCCACATGCAAAAGAATGAAATTAGAACACTCCCTAACACCATACACAAAAATAAACTCCAAATGGATTAAAGACCTAGGTATAAGACCAGACACTATCAAACTCCTAGAGGAACACATAGACCAAACACTCTCTGACATAAACGACAGCAACATCTTCTCAGATCCACCTCCTAGAGGAATGACAACAAAAACAAAAATAAACAAATGGGACTTAATTAAACTAAAAATTTCTGCACAGCAAAGGAAACCCTAAACAACACAAAAAGACAACCCACAGAATGGGAGAAAATCTTTGCAAATGAATCGACTGACAAGAGATTAATCTCCAAAATTTATAAACAACTTCTGCATCTCAATACCAAAAAAACAAAAACAAACAACCCCATCCAAAAATGGGCAGAAGATCTAAACAGACAATTCTCCAAAGAAGACATAGAGATGGCCAAAAAACACATGAAAAGATGTTCAACGTCACTCATTATTAGAGAAATGCAAATCAAAACCACTATGAGGTCCCACCTTACATGGGCCAGAATGGCCATCATCCAAAAGTCTACAAACAATAAGTGCTGAAGTGGATGTGGAGAAAACGTGCCATTCTTGATTATTAAAATAATGGTTCATTTTAAGGAATTTTCTAAAAATGCTAGTTTCTAAGCACTCTGGTATCAGCTGGTGTATCCTCTTTGCACAAACTGACTGTATCTATATGCTAATATTTAAAATTAAATTAACTTTTTTATTTTGTTACTATGTGTATTTCTCTTTTACGTTAAAACATTATTTGCTATCCACCCCTGACCTACAGGGGCTACATCACTGTTCACCTAATGACAGTCACTAAAAAAGATAAGAAGTTAAAGACAAAGTAGTTCAAGCAAATAATTGAAAACAACTTCAGTTATGAGAAAATTTCCAGTGTATTAAGAGAGGTTATTGTTTCTCATGCCATTTACAGTGTGTAGAATATACTTCATGTAATATCTGATGAACTCAAACTCATTTTGGCTTGGTATCACTATTAAAATAATAATAATTTTAAACAAACTGCATCAAAGTGGAAATATTCTTTATGAATTCTGTGAAACATACCATATTCCATAGACCATCATTAATAACTTTGCCTCCAGTTGTGATTTTGGTTGTATGTTCATTCTTAAACTGAATTTCAATCTTTCCATCACGAAGTGCAATCAGGAACCAAGCTGAATGATCAGAAGATTCTGCATACAGGATAACACCTTCCGAATCATATGTCCGGAAATCAAATTCAGCTGAAAATCTAAACAGTGGACAAAGCAAGAGCCTTAACAGTGAGAAACATGAAAGACTATATTATCCTTTTTCTCTCGTACTGGCAAACAGCAATATGTTGAAAGAATCAACCATTTCTTCCTCTGGAATTCCTAAAAGAAAAGGGTAGGATTAGTCTGTTCATGCATTATCTCTCACTCCATGCGTATTTAAAATCATTAGGAGTTCCCATCATGGCTTAGTGGAAACAAATATGACTAGCATCCATGAAAGGCACAATTTCAATCCCTGGCCTTGCTCAGTGGGATAAGGATCCAGTGTTGCCATGAGTTATGTAGGTCGCAGATGCGGCTCAGATCTGGTGCTGCTGTGGCTGTGATGTAGGCTGGTGGCTACAGCTCCGAATCGACCCCTAGCCTGGGAACCTCCATATTCCACGGGTGTGGCCCTAAAAAGATAACAGACAAAAATAAAATAAAATAAAATACATAAAATGAAGTTATTATATTTTCTTGGACTTTTCTTGTGGAGCACAGGGTTAAGGATCTGGCATTGTCATTGCAGCAGCTTGGGTCGCTGCTGTGTGTCAGGTTCAGTCCCTGGTCCAGGAACTTACACATGCTGCAGGTGTGGTGAAAGGAAAAAAAAAGTTATTATATTTTCTTACTTATTCTTGGAATATTTTTTTCCCCAATGAACAGATGCTTTGATAATACTTCATCTTTTGGTATTTGTTTTGAAAGCACTCTTTAAAATGCTGGAGTACACATGTGCAAATATTAGACATTTTATCCCTCTCCTGGAGTCTTTTATAAACTATATACTCTGACATTAAAAGTTTTTTTTTTCGGCGTTCCCGTCGTGGCGCAGTGGTTAACGAATCCGACTAGGAACCATGAGGTTGCGGGTTCAGTCCCTGCCCTTGCTCAGTGGGTTAACGATCCGGCGTTGCCATGAGCTGTGGTGTAGGTTGCAGACTCGGCTCGGATCCCGCGTTGCTGTGGCTCTGGCGTAGGCCAGCGGCTACAGCTCCGATTAGACCCCTAGCCTGGGAACCTCCATATGCCGCGGGAGCGGCCCAAGAAACAGCAACAACAACAACAACTACAACAACAAAAAAGACAAAAAGACAAAAACAAAAAAACAAAAAAAAAAGTTTTTTTTTCTGTATCCTTACATGATTAGTAAAAGATGCTACAATTTCATGATTGGTTCATCCATCAAAAAGTATATTTTCCCCATGATTTCATATATGTCAGGAAGGAATTCCTCACAGAAATGTACAAGATAGCATCTAGATGACTGCAACCATAATTAAGCCTTCATGTGTGGTAAGAAAGGTAAAGTCAAAAACTTGAATGTATCTGTTAGCTTAATTTCAATAGCAGAAGGAGAGCCTAAAAGATACAGCCATGTGTTTGGGGCTATCTGAACTCTGGTAATGTCCATTGCTATTCAGACTCTGCACATATATGTAGCTACCACAGAGGAGGGAAAAAATCTTAAGGATGTTGGACTACAGAAGAATATATATCAATTCAGTGCCCTTAGGATACAATGAGAATCATCATTAAAGTTTCCAAGGGACAAGCAAAACAAAATAGTTGAAAAGAGATAAACAGGGAAGAGGAAAAATAGTTGTATAACTATTAGTCATCTCAGTTAAGTTAAAATAAAGGTAATTTAAGTTAAAAAAAATCAAAACTTCAGATAATTACAAAATACAGCAAGAAAGAATCCCACACTTTCTTATTCTGCATACGACAGTAATCATAATAGAGGCACCATTAGCAATGGGGCACAGATCTACCTCAAATGGAACAAAGAAAAAGTGACAGTATAAACTTTTGTCTTTAGAATTCCAGGAAGCGATTATAGAGAGGGAAATGTGGAGTATGGTATGTTGGGTAGATAACAATATACTATCAATTTACTGAACTCAGATTATGTTAAAAAGAACCATTTTGCTTGGAGTTGGGACTTCTATTCTCTTTCATAATCATCACATTTTGCTGATGTGAAGCCATTATTATCTTGCCAAAACGTGAATCTGTGTATGCTCAGGGTCTTCCAGAAGTTGATCCTATTATGGAGATAATTTCCTTCCCCTTGCAAAATCACACTAAACCAGTAATTCTTCTCATATTTTCAGTCTGGAATACATCAACATACTGATACATTACACTGGGGAACAATTCATTCTTTTTCAGAGGTATTGCAGAGTGAAAAAAAGGGAATTTGTTAACTTTGGGGTAGGGTAAGTATTTGATCATGGGAAACAGAGCTAAAGGACTCTGCAAAAAAGGGAAAAAAAAACAAGCTTTAGTTGTTCTTTGTTACACAGGTGGCAGCTTATAAAAATTCATCAAGTGTACATGTAAAATATGTCACTTCTGTATATATACGTGTGAGTGTATGTATGATACTTCAATAAAAAGCTTAACTAAATAATAAATAAATAAATACTGAAAGAAATAATTATTTGGCCGATTTGATCCAATTTTAGAGCCCAAGCTTTTGTAAATTATCAGTGAGAAATGAATACCTCAGAAAGTACCTGAGGTAGGTAATAATCAACTCTTCTCTCTCATTCTTATTAATTTCATAGTAAGGAAAGGTTGTCTCCAATCTATATCACCAGAAGATATTATTTGCTCTGATATGTTAAAGGGGAAAGCCACAATTGGGGGGAAAAGGAAGTGTTGAAAGAGCACAATTTTATCAGTGAATAAATTTGAATGTTCCTTAAAGATAAAATTTCTATTAATTGAGTTGAATTATTTAATGAGTAATCATTCCTATATCTAACAAATTAAATTCTAAATATGCATACTTATCTAATTAAAATATTTTAAAATTTAGATTCTGTAATCAGTCTCAAATTTGTTTCCTTTCCATTATTCTAACAAAATTCTATTTTTTTTTCCCAGTTCCAACAATGTATGGCTCTGAGAAAATTTGATAATTAGAGTCATGACTCAAAAACAGAAACTACTCCCTCCGTAAAGTTAACCTAACTACAGGAATAACAAAGTAATCAGATAGTTAACTAGAATCATGTAATGCATTTCTTTAAAATACAACTTAAGCAATCTTATATAGTTTCCTTAATAATTATGAATACAGCTATATTCTAAAAGCAATATTTTGAATCTCTCTCATTACTTAGCTTTTACAATGTATATAAGGAAGAATGTAAATTTCACAAATATATTAAATCTACTTTCCCAAATTCTTAATAACTATGTATTTACTAGAAAAGGCAGAACTATGGAGGTAAAATGATCTTTGGAGAAGATCAGCCTAGGATGACCCACAATGATTCAAGCATGAAAATTATGTGTGAAGAAAAAAATGACCACTGAGGTACCTCAAATCATCTGACTGATAATACACCCAAGTTATCTGATTCTTAATAAAATTTCATACATTTCAAACCTTTTCAGTCACCTCCTTTTTTCTGTCCTGACCTGCTTACCGCTAGAAATTATCATTGACATTGGTACCTCACCTGGTGATTTCTGGCAAACGAAATTTTAAATACAAAACAACCCCTACAAACTGCTCTGCCAAGTAAAGCAATTCATAATTTTTGTCAAGGTTCAAAGGAAGGCACACTGGAACAGCCTGGAGAAAAGAACACAAAACAAACCAAAAGTATAGGTTACTACTTGGTGTTTACCTGAGATACTTAGATATCAACCTTTCTCTGGTTACTAGAGTTCCTTTCAAACGTATCCTCTGTGTTACACTCAAATAGACTAAGACCACCTATGGTACTAATAAAGTAATACCTTTACTTCCTTGTATAGTCCATCACTAAAACCTCCAAGAATACATATGTTTTAATGTTTTATTAAGCCAAAATTTTTTGAGCAAAAATGTGCTACCTAGATAGTAAAGGGAATGCTGGAAAACCTGAATGGGATAAATATAAATTAAGATATCATCTTAATCTCCAAGGAATTCACCAAAAAAAGTGATTTAGAGTCATATAATCTGATATCAAGTTTTGTTTTGTTTTTCCCAAAACGGAAAGCTCTTTAAGAGATAAGTTGGGCATACACATAGTGATATTCTAAGGGAATTGTGTAAATAGGTTGAGAAATTTAGGTCCAAAAATAACAACTTATTTCACCTTAGAATTTCAATAAATCTATTCTGGTGATGTGTAACTACAACAAATACTAAAATAATAGGAAACCAAATTGCAAAACAGACATTCACACAATATGTTTCAATTAACTACTTACCAAAGTTACTACATGTGCCAACTACCTTCCCGTCCCATCTTTTACCAAGTAGGTGATATAATATAAAATGCAACATTTTGGGCACAGGTACAGCTTTTTCTTGGTAGCAGATATAAAAGTATATATGTAAATCTGTGATTAAATCATTACTTAGTTTAGGGGTTTTTAAAACTGCCTCGAAGCATATAAAATTTCACTTTCACTTTTAAAAATTAAGAGATTCAAAAATTGGACCAAAGATCCTTATTTGAGGGGGGGAAGAGAGAGAGCTTCATATGTTGCCCTACTTTTTTCAATAGAAGAAAAACTACAACCTACTCCCAACATTCAATTTCTGGGTCAATTATGAATAAAGCCTGAGTAACTAAAAGCAAGTTTGAGAGACATAGATTAACAAAATTGACCTCTCTGAATTTTGATATACTTAAACCCCAAATAAATCCTACTCTGACAAAGTTGTTCCACCAGAGATTTTATGAGTATGCTTGGAAGTACTAACATGCTTAAGGCGTGATCAAACTTGTCAGAGTGGAATGAAGAAAAGGAGACACAAGAAAATGCTTTCACTAAAGTTTCTATGAAAGATTTTTTTTCTCACAAAGAGGAGTATAAACCTCAGCTTTTCTCATGTTCTTAAGTAAATATACACTTTACATTTTATAAATGTACAGGCTATACAGATGAGCATTTTTTTAAAATTCAGTCACTCATTATCCACAGTATTAACCACTTACATGACCAAAATTAGTAAAGAGACTGTGACTCACAGCCTGCTTAGAATTATAACAATTATAATAGAATATCTACATGTTCCTGATTTACCTCAGCTATGTGGTAATAAAGTACCTGGATCTCTCAGTTTAAAAAAGAGATGGGCAGGTTAGCCTTGCAAAATGTTACCTCACAACTCTTCTGATCTTGGGCAAGTTTGAATCCTTTCTTCCCATCACAGTAACAAGAGTAACCTCCAGGGTAATTTACACAAAGTTGAGCACACATGTTCTCAGAGCATTCATCCACATCTAGGGTAAAAGAAAACATAAATTTTAATCTCCTAAAATGTTCGATCCAACAGAAGAAGAAAAAGAATATTCTGATACTTTTAACATCAAATCACAGTTATGTACTGGCCATGGAAATTTAAGTGAGTTACAGTAAAATGTCTATTTATTTATATACCTGAATCAACAGTTAGTCAAATGAATAACTTTCAGTAATTACTAATTAGTAAAATATAAAAATTATATTAATTTTTTGGTTTTGAAGAAAAAAGACTGAGAGTCTCAAGGTAACTGTCACCTCTGATCATATGAATTCCATTGGCACTACCTTTGTTTTGAAGAAAAGGAAGGGAAGGGGAGAGGAGAGGAGGAGGAGTGAGGGCAGGGAAGGACTGAAAGATATGGAAGGGAAGAGAAGAAAAGATCCTTTTTAATTGAAGGTTAATGTAACTGGAGATTACTATATGCAACTATATGTCAATAAAATGGAAAGCCTAGAAGAAATGAACAAATTCTTAGAAAAGTACAATCTTCCAAGACTAAACCAAGATGAAATGGAAAAGATGAATGGACCCATCACAAGAACTGAAATTGAAACTGTGATTAAGAAACTTCCAACAAACAAAAGTCCAGGACCAGATGGCTTCACAGGAGAACTCTATCAAACATTTAGAAAAGACCTAACACCTCTCCTTCTAAAACTATTTCAAAAAATTGCAGAAGAAGGGATACTCCCAAACTCATTTTATGAGGCCACCGTCACCCTGGTACCAAAACCAGACAAAGACTCCACAAAAAAAGAAAACTACAGGCCAATATCACTGATGAATGTATATGCAAAAATCCTCAACAAAATACTAGCAAACGGCATCCAACAATACATTAAAAGGATTGTACATCATGATCAAGTGGAATTTATCCCAGGGATGCAAGGGTTCTTCAATATCCGCAAATCAATCAGTGTGATACACCACATTAACAAACTGAAGAATAAAAACCATATGATCCTCTCAATAGACTCGGAAAAAGCCTTTGACAAAATCCAACACCTATTTCTGATAAAAAGCCTTCAGAAAGTGGGCATAACGGGAACCTACCTCAACATGATAAAGGCCATATACGACAAACCCACAGTGAACATCATTCTCAATGGTGAAAAGCTGAAAGAATTCCCGCTGAGATCAGGAACAAGACAAGGATGTCCGCTCTCGCCACTACTCTTCAACATAGTTCTGGAAGTCCTAGCCACAGCAATCAGAGAAGTAAAAGAAAGAAAAGGAATCCAAATTGGAAAGGAAGAAGTAAAACTATCCCTATTTGAAGATGACATGATACTATACCTAAAGAATCCTAAAGACTCTACCAGAAAACTGTGAGAGCTCATCCACAAATTTGGCAAAGTCACAGGATACAAAATTAATACACAGGAATCAATGACGCTTCTATACACTAACAACAAAAGATCAGAAACAGAATTTAGGGAAGCAATCCCGTTTACCATTGCATCCAAAAGAATCAAATACCTAGGAGTAAACCTACCTAAAGAAACAAAAGACCTATACTCTGAAAACTATAAGACACTGATGAAAGAAATCAAAGATGACACAAATACATGGAAAGACCTACCATGCTCGTGGATTGGGAAGAGTCAATATTTTCAAAATGACTATACTACCCAAGGCAATCTACAGATTCAATGCAATCCCTATCAAATTACCAAGGACATTTTCCACAGACGTAGAACAAAATATTTTAAAGTTTCTCTGGAAGCACAAAAGACCCAGAATAGCCAAAGACCTCCTGAAAAAGAAAAATGGACCTGGAGGCATCAGGCTCCCTGACTTCAGACTATACTACAAAGCTACAGTCATCAAAAGCATGTGGTATGGGCACAAAAACAGACATATAGATCAGTAGAACAGGATTGAAAGCCCAGAATTAAACACACGCACCTACAGCCAACTCGTCTATGACAAGGGAGGCAAGAATATACAATGGAGAAAAGACAGCCCCTTCAATAAGTGGTGCTGGGAAAACTGGACAGCCACATGCAAAAGAATGAAATTAGAACACTCCCTAACACCATACACAAAAATAAACTCCAAATGGATTAAAGACCTAGGTATAAGACCAGACACTATCAAACTCCTAGAGGAACACATAGACCAAACACTCTCTGACATAAACGACAGCAACATCTTCTCAGATCCACCTCCTAGAGGAATGACAACAAAAACAAAAATAAACAAATGGGACTTAATTAAACTAAAAATTTCTGCACAGCAAAGGAAACCCTAAACAACACAAAAAGA
This sequence comes from Phacochoerus africanus, assembly GCF_016906955.1. NCBI lineage: Eukaryota > Metazoa > Chordata > Mammalia > Artiodactyla > Suidae > Phacochoerus > Phacochoerus africanus. The sequence goes on along the minus strand of NC_062544.1, from coordinate 245,954,515 downwards.
CAACCCACAGAATGGGAGAAAATCTTTGCAAATGAATCGACTGACAAGAGATTAATCTCCAAAATTTATAAACAACTTCTGCATCTCAATACCAAAAAAACAAAAACAAACAACCCCATCCAAAAATGGGCAGAAGATCTAAACAGACAATTCTCCAAAGAAGACATAGAGATGGCCAAAAAACACATGAAAAGATGTTCAACGTCACTCATTATTAGAGAAATGCAAATCAAAACCACTATGAGGTCCCACCTTACATGGGCCAGAATGGCCATCATCCAAAAGTCTACAAACAATAAGTGCTGGAGAGGGTGTGGAGAAAAAGGAACCCTAGTACACTGTTGGTGGGATTGTAAATTGGTGCAACCACTGTGGAAAGCAGTATGGAGATGCCTCAGAAAACTAAACATAGAATTAACATTTGATCCAGCAATCCCACTCCTGGGCATCTATCCAGACAAAACCACTACTCGCAAAGACACATGTACTCCAATGTTCATTGCAGCACTATTTACAATAGCCAAGACATGGAAACAACCTAAATGTCCATCAACAGAGGAGTGGATCCAGAAGATATGGTACATATACACAATGGAATATTACTCAGCCATCAAAAAGAACAAAATACCAGCATTTTTAGCAACATGAATGGACCTAGAAATTATCATACTAAGTGAAGTCAGTCATACAATGAGACACCAACATCAAATGCTTTCACTGACATGTGGAATCTGAAAAAAGGACAGACAGAACTTCTTTGCAGAATAGATGCTGACTCACAGACATTGAAAAACTTATGGTCTCCGGAGGAGACAGTTTGGGGGGTGGGGGGATGTGCTTGGGCTGTGGGATGGAAATCTTGTGAAATCAGATTGTTATGATCATTATACAACTACAGATGTGATAAATCCATTTGAGTAATAAAAAAATAAATAAATAAAAATTTTAAAAAAATTTAACTGAGGATTAAATGACCACATCAAAAACATATCACTTTCCAAAGGCAATGATTAATGGTAGCAATAAATTTAAGGACATATTTATATTTCTCAACTTAAAAAAAAAAATTTACTGTGCTATTTCCTCCCACACTGTGAAATCTATATGGTCTCTGTCCCCACCGCATATTTTAAGTCATTCTTGAAAACCTGTAATAAGATGCTCTAGTACATTTCAGAGCTACATAAGATCCTTGATTAGGGGGTTTCCATCATGGCTCAGCAGTAACAAACCTGACTAGGATCCGTGAAGACACAGGACTGATCCCTGGCCTTGCTCAGTGGGTTAAGGATCCAGTGTTGCCCTGAGCTGTGGTTTAGGTTGCAAACGTGACTCAGATCCCGTGTTGCTGTAGCTGTGGCTTGCACCTACATCTCTGATTTGAACCCTATCCTGGGAACTTCCATATGCCACAGGTGTGCCCCTAAACAGAGTCAAAAAAAAAAGGTCCTTGATGAATACACCTTGTGATCTTTGAAAATTCCTAAACTCATACATACTATAATAGCATATGCTACCCCACAAAATTCCTTGAAATAGAACCCCAAATTAATGAGCTCTTAATAACATTAAAATTAAATAAAGTAATAAAATATTATATATATGTTACAGTTTAAATCTTTTAAAAAATTGGTCATTAATTGAATATAACTGCAATACTATGGTGAAGTTGGTTAATAATAAATCTGCTTATTCTTGGGGCTTATTTCAATAATGTCTATCTGAAGTGATGGGAGACTAGAAATGGTGTGGGGGAGTGTATATATATATATTTTTTTTTTTTTGTCTTTTTGCCATTTCTTGGACCGCTCCTGCGGCATATGGAGTTCCCAGGCTAGAGGTCAAATTAGAGCTGTAGCTGCCAGCCTACACCAGAGCCACAGCAACGTGGGATCCGGGATCCACGTCTGCAAACTACACCACAGCTCACAGCAATGCCAGATCCTTAACCCACTGAGCAAGGCCAGGGATCGAACCCTCAACCTCATGGTTCCTAGTCGGATTCATTAACCACTGAGCCACAAAGGGAACCCCGGGGAGTATATTTTTCAGTGAGTGCATGAGGAAATAAAACATCAAAAATCTCAAATGGAGTATAAATAGTTAAAAAAACTATTTTAAGATTATTATTGATTTAGGCAAATTCACAGATACAGAAGTAGGGTTGGAGGGTATCAGGGGTTGGGAAAGGGAGTAGGGGGAATTTATTATTATTTAATGTTTACAGAGTTCTTTTGGGAAACATTTTGGAACAGAATGGCAATAGTTGCATTACTGTATGAATGTAATGAATGCCACTGTACACTTAAAAGTAGTTAAAGTAGTGTATATTTTGTCACAATAGAAAAATTACTATTGACTTGATTGGTTTTAGTCATGGTATTAAATTCAATTTGAAATGTAAAAAAATTTGAAGGAGGATATGAGATCATTTGTTTATATCTATGATTTTTTTAAAAAAATCCCTCTAATAGGTCTAAGCTGCCCGAGGCACACATGGCAGCATGCTGGAGCCAGAAGGATGATGTAATCACGAGCTGCAAGGGGCTCCCCCAAATCCACAGGCGTTGACATTACTAATCAGCATTTCTCAAGGCTTTAGAGCTTATTACTTGGTTATAATGATATTTTCTTTTACATGTATTTAATTACAACAGAACTAGACCATTTCCTATTGCACAATAAAGGATACTCTGATATAGACACAGAAAATCATTGAAAAGCTTCATATAAAACTGAAAGTTTCTAACAATCCTTGTTTTAACATCTGTGTGGTTTTTTTTGTTTGTTTGTTTGTTTGTTTGTTTTTTGTCTTTTTAGGGCCACACCCGCAGCACATGGAGGTTCCCAAGCTAGGGGTAGAATCCAAGCTGTAGCCACTGGCTTATACCACAGCCACAACAACATGGGATCTGAGCTGCATCTGCAACCTACACCACAGCTCAGGGCAATGCTGGATCCTTAACTCACTGAGGGAGGTGAGGAATCAAACCTGTGTCCTCATGGATATGTCAGATTCACTTCCACTGAGCCATGACATGAACTCCACCCAAGTGATTTTTAAATCTTGTCTTTCTTTGTGTATATTTTTCTTTCCCACTTAAAGTTCTCTGTATCTTTGAATTTTAATGATGTGAAAATGTATTTATTTTTTTTTATCACAAATGGGAGGTCTCCAATTCATATACAGTTTAGAGGGCCAAAAACCTTGCATAACACAGTAAACCTAAAGACCATGTGTCTTAAATACTTTTAATCTGGAAGGAAAACAACCATCACCCAATGATCAAACTATATCATGGATTTTACCATCTTAGAAAATCTGATTGTTGAGGTCAAACAAATCAATGCTTCTCAAATCAAAACAGGGTGCAAACTCCCCTTCTCCACCACCAATGATACCACCAAAACACTACCTTCACAATACTTTAATGTGGGATTGTATCTGTAGCCTTCAGGGCATTCGCATTCAAAGCCTCCTGGGATGTTCTTGCACACAGCTGTGCCACAAATGCTTGGCTTCACAGAGCATTCATCCACATCTATAAATGAAACCAGTATATTAAAAAACATTTTTCCCATTCCAGAAGATACAAGCAAAGAACCCCTGACTTCTGTTTTCTGGATCTAGTTTTGTATATCTAATGAGGCAATAGAGTGGCCTGGGAATAATATTTAGTATTTTAAATACGTTTTTTTTTATACAAACGCATAGGGAATCTGGTGTTTGCCATTTCCTTTGTAGTCACATATAAGAAAAAAAAAGGTTAGTTGTTGTTCTTATCTACTAAGTTACGTATGAAAATAAATGGAAAAAGAGACTCATCATATTCTTAATATGTATCCCTAAACACGTTTCTAAAATATGGCCTTAAAGGCGTATATACTGTCTTATCACAAATATTAAAAAATAAATATGAGATGGTTCATCAGTCAGGCTTTACTTTGGGAATGGATAATAACTAAATCTGCATACTATTATTATGGCTTCAAGTATCCAAGAGTGGTTCAAATTTTTTTGTCTTTTTTTAGGGCTGCACCCACACCATATGGAAGTTCCCAGGCCAGGTGTCAAATTAGAGCTATAGCTGCCAACCTACACCACAGCTCACAGCAACACCAGATCCGTAACCCATTGAGCAAGGCCAGGGATTGAACCTGTGTCCTCATGGATACTAGTCAGGTTCGTTACCATTAAGCCATGATAGGAACTCCAAGTGATTCAAATTTAAAATGAGATTGGGCAGGGAACTATATCTGCATCTTATAATACCAATAATGGAAGAAAATGTAAAAAAATAATATATGTATTCTCTTACATGTATATAAATGAGTCACTTTACTGTACACCCAAAACTTACACAACATTGTAAATCAACCATATTTCAATAAAAAAAAATTTTTAATGGGATTGGGTAAGGTCTCAAAGTATTAATGTATTATGTTCATTATGCAGCTAATACAACATAAATTTTAGTGCTAAATTAACATTCCAGAAATTTCAGATGTATTTATTATATTACATAGTAGAATAGGAGACAAAGTATTGGTTGCAACTAGTTACTAAATAAGCACCTGTGAGAAAAACAGAACAAGTGACAGAAACAGTTCAATGGAGATATTATTAGTGAACTCTTCTCATCTGTACTCTCTGAGGAAAGACAAACTCAGAATGAAAAATGGATTTTCTGCTCTAAAAAGCTGAGAGTTTAATTTTTCCACAGACTAATAGGCAAATTTTCAGACATTTCTCTATTTAAAATAACATGCACAAAAATAAATGAATCAATCTCCTGTGGTAAGTGAATTTCTCTATATCTTAACTGTATCAATGTTAATATCCTGGGTGTGATAATGTACTATGGTTTTACAAGATGTTACAATTGGGGGAAACTGGGTAAAGGGTACATAGGATCTTTTATTACTTCTCCCAATTGCAAGTGAATTTACAATTTTATTTACTGCAAAATAAAATACTTGATTTTTAAAAGAGCTAAATTTGAGGCATATTACAAACCAAAGGAATCATTTAAATCATTGGTATAGGTTATAGCACATACATTTTATGACTCTCCACTGACATCTAATGTCTGATGAAAAGTTTTATTCTTTCATTTTTAGACATTTACTGTCACACATAATTCCAAGCATATCTACATTTCAGCAAAGGCCCTATGTAACAGTTCTACATTTTATTATTTAGGTATCATGGATAAAAGACTATATAAATAAGCACAAGAGAACTTATTTTCTGATCATCAGAGACACTCTTATAAGAGAACTTCTTGTTAATGTATATTAATGGATATGGATTAAATACCTTTAAATTAAAAAAATAAATTACAAATTCTTAGAAGTACAGACTATTCAAGTATTTAGGTGTAGAAGTATGAATCGATATTATTTATTTATGGAATGCATATGGTATGCAGAATTATGATGGTTTTAAGATGAGGAGAAAGAGGAAAGTGAAGAGGAAGAAAGAAAGAAAAAGACATAGGAGGAGAGGAATGTGTGGAGGAAGGGTGAGAGGAAGGATGGGAATGAGGGAGACAGGGAGGAAGGAAAGAAAGAAGGGAGGGAGGGAAAGAGGAAAGGAAAAAAGAAAGAAAAATTTGTTCTTAGTTTCTAAATGCAAAATTTAACTCTAGGCTGGAAAATTTCATTTTTAATCATCCACATACCTAGCACTTATAATCGAAGATATAAAAATGGCCATTAAAGTAGTCTAATGGAAAAGACATTAGGCAGAGAGAACAAACTTATAATTTGGGAGGAAGAGAAGCATAATAAGAAACAAAAGATATACACTAGTAAAATGACCTGTGAAAAGCTAAACTAGCTGACAGAAGTTATTTAAATCTGAAGTTTTAAAAAAGAGTTATGGACTTCCCATCCTGGCGCAGTGGTTAACGAATCCGACTAGGAACCATGAGGTTGCGGGTTTGGTCCCTGGCCTTGCTCAGTGGGTTGAGGATCTGGCGTTGCCGTGGGCTGTGGTGTAGGTTGCAGACGTGGCTCGGATCCCGCATTGCTATGGCTGTGGTGCAGGCCAGTGGCTACGGCTCCGATTCGACCCCTAGCCTGGGAACCTCCATATGCCGCGGGAGCGGCCTAAGAAATAGCAAAAAGACAAAAAAAAAAAAAAAAAGAGCTATGATCAGTGATGTAAATCTTAAATGTATAAAGAGAAAGAAAACCAGAACTTCTTTTTCAAAATCACAACAGGAAAAGGTGAAAGATGAAGGGTTTATACTGGAAATTAGAGAGGTATTTCTGACAAGAAAATATAAAATACAATGAAATAAGTTATTAAGGATTGTGGTGATTTATTTGTAAGCTGTTTATCTTACTGCAGTAAAGGAAATAATATTATAGTGTCTGAAAGAAAAAGGATAAACACTGATTTTTGCAAAGACTGTAGCAGGCAAGGATGGGTATTGAAACTTTACTGTATCACCATGCAAGGAAATTCTTCATTAAAATGCATACACGTGCATGTACATACATACACACACAATAAGAAACCAACAAAACACTCTACAAACAATAAAATACAATAAGAAAACAAGAAAATACTCTGTAAATAACAAAAATCTCCTATAAATAATAAACTAAAAGGCAGCTCCTTAGTATCACAAGTTTTCAAGGTGGATAATAATGTATATTTATTATAAGCACTTATAGCCCAAGAGTTTTCCATGAATTTTCCGGGGAAACTCCTATAACTGAATTTTGCTCTCACACAGTAAATACTATTTTATTCTACCTTCTTACTCTTACCTTTGCAGTCCTTTTTATTTGAAAGCATAATAAAACCACTTTTACAGGAACAGTGGTAACTTCCAGGTGTATTATCACAAATCTGGCTGCAACCTCCATTTATATTTGCAGGATCTTTGCATTCATTTATATCTAAAAAGGGGGAAAAATTATTTTTAAAGAAATAAAGCCTTCAAAGAAATTTTCAGGAGGTCAGTCCAGATGAACTAGCTGGATTTGTTATACCTACCCAATTCACACTTCTCTCCTTCCCAACCTGATTTACAAATGCAAGTGAACATAGCTTGGCCATCTTTGCAGGTCAAATATCCATCTTCATTGCATGGCAGAGGATTACACTGATCTGGAATGGCTGCAGGAAATATACATCTGTTTAATTTTATCACTTGCCACAGTAAAATAGAATTATATATCCTTTAATAGAAATCCTGTGCACAAAGTCTATGATCAATGGAAAAAAAGTACAATTCCTTCCTTTAAATAATATTTCATTTAGAAAGCAGTGAATCCATTAGACAAATCTTTATTTTGCAAAAGGGAACTACTTTTATATTTGTTAATATATACTGTACTTTTTTATAACTCATTTGATATTCTTTTATATATATTATCTTATTTGATCCTAAAACAATTCCATGAGGTAGACAGAACGATAAAATTACTCAGTATCAATGGAAAAACAGGAGACTTCCAATTTGGACTAAAAGTAACAGGAACCAGATTTACCCTCCTGTTTTAAATAGAATTCTGCAAGTCCATCATTTTCTTTTCTGTGGAAAGGTTCATTAAAAAAGAATGTCTGTGTAACTGGGTCATCATGCTGTACAGTAGAAAACTGACAGAACACTGTAAACCAGCTATAATGGAAAAAAATAAAAATCATTATATGAAAAAAAAATTTAAATAATAAAAGGAGTTCCCATCGTGGCACAGCGGAAATGAATCCAACTAGGAACCTTGAGGTTGCAGGTTTGATCCCTGGCCTCGCTCAGTGGGCTAAGGATCCAGCATTGCTGCGAGCTGTGATGTAGGTCACAGACGTTTTATCTGGCGTTGCTGTGGCTGTGGCACAGGCAGGCAGCTGTAGCTCTGATTTGACCCCTAGTCTGAGAACCTCCATATGCCGCAGGTGTGGCCATGAAAAGAAAAAAAGAGAAAAAAAAATAATAACAAAATAAACTCTCAACAAAAATAAATAAATAAAATAAATTTTAAAAATTTTAAAAATAAATCAATAAATAGAAATCTGGTCAAATGGTTTTCAGACATTGGGCAACAGGTAGCAGAATATTGTGATTCCTAAGGAAAGGACATAGTCTTCATAAAATGTCACAGCTCTTTGTCACTATCTCAAATGATATGTTCATTTGCTTCTCGATTTGTTTGTGGTGTCTCTTCCCTCACCAGACACCGTAGTGTTCCCTGGCTCCTGCATATTTCCACATTTGTTTCTTTAGCCTTCCTAGTTGACTCTGCAAGTTCCTTCCATTCTTCCATTATATTCCCTCTCCTCTTAGCCAGAGGGATTTCTATTGCTTGCAGAGAAAAAAATTTTTAAGCCTAACTAAAACCTAATTAAAAAACTTTTCAAAAAATGTCCTCATAAAATCACATCTTTTGAAAAGTAGGAGTTCTCGTCATGGCTCAGTGGAAACAAATCTGACTAGGAACCATGAGGTTGTGGGTTCAATCCCTGGCCTCACTCAGTGGGTTAAGGATCCAGTGTTGCTGTGAGCTGTGGTGTGGGTCACAAATGTGTCTAGGATCTGGCATTGCTGTGGCTCTGGCGTAGGCCGGCAGCTGTATCTCAGATTCGACCCCTAGCCTTGGAAATTCTATATGCCATAAGTGCAGCCATAAAAAGCAAAAAAAAAAAAAAAAAAAAAAAAAAAAGTAGTAATACATTAGGTGGTCATTAAAATGGCAGCACACAGGCTAATTAGAAAATCATCAAATTATTTTTCTGTTCTTTAAAATTAAATTAAAAAAAATATAGCACCAATTAAATATACACATTCTGGCAAACTGTTTTACAGCCAACTTTAACCTATGTATAGAAAATGCTGATACATGAGAATCTTCACAATGCCAATGCTGCGTGGTAAATAGTCACTGGACAAACATCACAATTTACATGTTGCAATTTCACCTTTTTCCTCTCTGACGTTCAGTGGGGAAACTGATAAACTAGAGACAAATCATCTACCAAAATTATCACCAGGCCTATGTGAACTTCAGAGGGAAAAATGTAATTTGATATCGCCACATTCATGTTGTTGATGCCAAAAGATTGAAGAATAAAACATGACTCTTCTTTGATCTATTAATCAACTGTAACAGCTGGTCACAACTACATGATTATGCACAACAACCTAAGTAAAGCTGTTGGGAATAAAATCCTGAGGTCAATGACCAAAAGCTTAGCAAACAAGAAACGCTGTCCAATTTAAACATTAGGGGGGAATTTTACTTTATGTAAAACAATATTTACAACTGAAAAACATTTCTCCAAAGGCATTTTAAGAATGCCTCCTTGATGGGTCTATAGTCCTTCAAAGTGCTCATTTGTTGATTTTAAAACATTAGTTATATTTCTATGGGTTTGCCTTACTTGTAGGTTTTTGTTTTGTTTTGTTTTATAAATCGATAGTAGAGGTGTTTACCATTGACACAACTCCTTAGGTCAGGGTAAGCATTAGTTGACAGCCGGGCAGCAGTAAATAATCCAGCACGGAAAGAGCCAAGACAAGCTGTAAATACAAACAATGCAACCTTCTTAGAGAGTAGAGACACTTTCTTGATCTGAAATCATGGCAGAAATCATCCAAAGAGGTAGAATATTTATGCTTCTGTGGACTTACAAGATTGAGCATTCAAAATGATAATGCTAAATGTTTCCATCCACCTTTTAGAAAAATTAAAAATCTACAAGCAAGACTGCAATAAATACAGAATCAAGAAAAATAGATTTCTAGAAGTTTCTCTTTGGAGAAGAACCTTAAAGACAGAGGTGAATAATATCTTGGATTAGCAGGAAAATTTACTGTCACATAAATCTTGTTCTTAAGTCTGTGGCAGAGACTTAAAGTTAACCTAAAATCTGTAAACCAGAGCCTGATTTATAAATTGTCTATAATTAAGTCAACAGAATGAGTTAGTATTTCTGGTTGCTGTAGGCAACTTCCAAGTCTTCCAAAGTTGCATAAATACTAACTTAATAATATTTATATATTGCCTCAATATTACAAAGCAGGTTTACTTTATTTATTTTATTTCTCACTACAACTCTGTGAAATTAGATATACTTCTAATTTATTTCTGGCAGAAACAACAGCTGGAATAATAGAAATAAAATATGTACAGACATTTGGAGTTTCCGTAGTGGCTCAGCAGTTAACGAACCCGACTAATATCCACAAGGATGAGGGTTTGACTCCTGGCCTTGCTCAGTGGGTTAAGGATCGGGAATTGCTGTGAGTTGTGTAGGTTGGAGATGCTTGGATCCCGCATTGCTGTGGCTGTGGCATAGGCCAGTAGCTACAGTTCCAATTAGATCCCTCCCTGGAAACTTTCACGTGCTGCAGGTGCGGCCCTAAAAAGACAGAAAAAAAAAAGACAAAAATATGTACAGACTTTAAATTCCCCAGGGGTCATTTAGTGCTAAGAATATAAAATTTCTTAATAGACACTGAAGACAACATTATATGTATCAGTTCATTGTATAGATATTCACCGACGTACTAAAAAGGTGGTGTTTTGGTTATCTTTTGCTGAGTAACAAACAAACTCCCAAATTAGTGACTTAAAATAATCATTCTGACAACAAAAAAAAAAAAAAAAAAAAAGGAGTTCCCATCGTGGCGCAGTGGTTAACAAATCCGACTAGGAACCATGAGGTTGAGGGTTCGGTCCCTGCCCTTGCTCAGTGGGTTAAGGATCCGGCGTTGCCCTGCGCTGTGGTGTAGGTTGCAGACGCGGCTCGGATCCCGCGTTGCTGTGGCTCTGGCGTAGGCCGGTGGCTACAGCTCCGATTCAACCCCTAGCCTGGGAACCTCCATATGCCCCGGGAGCGGCCCAAGAAATAGCAACAACAACAACAACAACAACAAAAAGACAAAAAAAAAATAATCATTCTGTTTTGCTTATGATCTGGGAATCCAATATTTAGAAAGGGTTTGGTTAAGCTGTTGTCCCTGCTGCTCATGGAATCAGCCAGGATGCCTGGGACTGGAAGATCACCTCCTGGATGGTTTTTCACTCACATGTTTGACAGCACAAGGTTCCTGGCATCTCTCTCTTCATATGGCATGCCATGCTTCAGCGCTTCTCCATGTGGTTGAGTTTCCCTGAGGATGCAGTGATAAAGTGGCACTACTTTCATGGTACCTAGCTTCCAAGAGGAAGAAGGCAGAAGGTGCCAGGCCAATAAAGAGACACTGTATCACTTCCACCATAGCTAATGATCAAAGCTGTCCCAGGGTCCACCCAGATTTGGGGGTCAGGGAGGATAGGAAGGATAGATTCCATATAGTAGTGGGGAAGAAAGACTTCAAGGGAGAATATATTTCCTTGCCCTTTTCAGCTTCTAGAGGCCACCTGCATTTCTTGGCTCATGGACCCATTCTCATATCACTCCCAGCTCTTGTTTCACTGTCATATATCCTACTACCAACTCTCCTGTATCTCTTATAGAAAGACATTTTTGACTAGTTTGGGCCCAGATAATCCCAAGATAATACCCCCATCACAAGATTTTTAACTTAATCAAAAATAACATATAAGTTGACATTCAGAGGTTCTGAGGATAGGAGGGGGTCATTATTTAGCCTACCACCAATATTTGCGCATAAAAACACTTTACATCATGGTGATCTTTCTGGAGGCCCAGTGGGATCTAAAGCAGCCTTAGGTCTTAAGTATTCTTTCTCTGAATTGATTTGCAGTATCATCTTTACCAAATATTAGGTTGCCATATATACATGGGTCCTGAATCACCCACTCCCAGAGTTCTACTAGGAATGTTTCATCAGGATCTTTGTAAGAAATCCTCATTTTGCTCCTCTGAACAAATCTGACAATGAATAACAACCAAAATTTGAAAATCCTTAAGCTGGAAGTCCAGGTGAAATGCTTCATATGGCAATTAGGACCCCAAGCCAGACTACAGAATAGGTTTAACCCATAAAAAGTCCCTTATATATGGATCTATTCTAATATATGTGACTATGGTGTTTTTTTTGGAAACCAGTGTTTAGAATTACAATGTGGAGAACCAGCTGCATGGCTGCTCCAAAGCACTGCAATTCAGATCCCTCACATTCCCCCTTCTCTTTCTTGCTGCACAACAGGAATGGATTCAATCGGGGAGAGTGAATAAGAAGGTGAGATTTGGAGAGAGACTGTCCCAGCTTTTGTAGCCTGAAGCAGAAGCTCTCCTACGAAATGGAAATTAGGGCCATCAGTGAGAAAAGCCTAAGAAAAAGGCACTTTCAAAAGAAGTTCCAGTGGTCAGGATAGGACATCCTAAAAAGAAATTTTCATTCTAGACAGCTCCAGTTTGACCTCTAGACTGGGAACCTCCATATGCTGCAGATGTGGCCCTCAAGACACACACACACACACACACACACACACACACACACACACACACACACACACACACACACATAAAAGAAGTAGACCTTCAAAAGTCCTCAATTTTTCTAACTATGTATAGAGACAGATATTAATTATATGGTATAAGAATTTAATTTTGTTGCAGTTAAATTTACCAATTATTTTGCCTTATGGTTACTGCATTTGAAGTATTTTTTCCCCATGCCACTGATCACAAAGATACTGTATTCTCCCATGTTTTTTCTTTTTTTAAATCTTTTTGCTTTTTAGAGCTGCTCTTGCAGCATATGGAAGTTCCCAGACTAGGGGTTGAATTGGAGCTGCAGCTGCTGGCCTACACCACAGCCATGGCAACACTAGATCCAAGCTGCATCTGCAGCTCATAGCAAGGCCGGGTACTTAACCCACTGATCAAGGGCAGGGATTGAACCCACATCCTTATGGATACTAGTTGGGTTCATTACCACTGAGGCACAACGGGAACTCCTCCCATGTTTTTTCTTTAATTTCATAGTTCTAATATTTTTGTCTTTATTCTACCTAGAATCCACTTTATTTTTAGTGGTAGTTAGGAATCCAGGTTTATTTTTCTGATTATACTTAGCCAGTCTCCCTGACACCATCTTCTAAACAATCCATAGGGATTTACAGTATCATCTTTACCAAATATTAGGTTGCCGTATATACATGGGTCTGTCTTTGAACTCCGCTAAATTCATTAGTCTACATATACTTTCAACACAATAATATGGCTTACTTTCTATAGCTTTGTATTATTAATATTTTATGAGATGTTTTCTCCTTTTATGCTACACTTTGTGTTTTGACATTTCCTCTTTCCCTTTTTTTCTTTTTCTTTGATTATTCTCGCCAGAGGTCTCTATTTTTTCTGTTTCCTTATTTTTTGTTACTTGGGATTTGCTCTGTTGAACTTTTAAAAATTCACTTGATTTAAATGCTTAGATCATTTTAAAAATACTCCAATCTGCCCTCTTACCACTGCCTCATCAGTTAACATTCCGGGCTCTGCACACACACTAGGTCAAATCATCCTTCAATCTACCCATGGGTTTCTCACATTTCTTGTTTTCATTTTAATTTGTTATTATTGGTGCCTGGAATGCTACTGTTTCTCTCGAGATGATTTTAAGAGAAGTCAGCAGTCTGAGCCAATCCACCAATTTGGTAAGAACTAGAAACTAAAAACTATTTCTGATGTTTATATTTTGGCTCGGAATTTAGCATTCTTCCCAAGAAGTTTTTCTCCCATTAATTTAATCATCCATTCTATCGGGTAATATTTCAAAGGTCCACACAGATGGTAGAATTATTTATTCTACTTTCTAAGGAACAGAACACAAACTTCTCTTTATATAATAAAATTCAGAGTATTTGTGTCCAAATTCCATGCTTTCAGTGCAGTACATGGAATATATGGATAGACTAAAGTAGTTTCCAGACGCTTACAACTTTAAATCCAAACACTGTCCAAAAAGGATGAGTTAGTATTAGTGGTCTAATTTCTTGGGTGAACTTATCTCACTGTAAAGAGCTACCAGCATGAGCTGTGGTGATTAGTAAAATTACTGTTAGGTTTACCAGAGACAGGATAATAAAGGGTTATAGCTCCTTAGTTAGGACCACTGGCCTACAAAATATACACATCAAATGACAAAAAAGTTTAACTTAGAGCATTTTTTTCCTGTTTTCAACAGCAGAATTCATCACATATACTTATAACTACATAACGACGAAAATATAAAATGTGAATCAAAAAATAAATCATGGAGTTCTGGTCGTGGCTCGGCATTAATGAAACTGACTGGTAACCATGACATGGGTTTGATCCCAGGCCTCACTCAGTGGGTTAAAGGATCCTGCATTGCCATGAGCTGTGTAAATCACAGACAGGCTCGGATCCTGCATTGTGGTGGCTGTGGTGTAGGCCAGTGGCTACAGCTCCAATTTTACCCCTAGCCTGGGAACTTCCATATTCAATGCGTATGGCCCTAAAAAGCAAAAAAATAAAATACAATAAAATAAAAAATAAAAGAATCATAATAAAAAGTATATTTTTGTTTCATTATATAAGTCAATTAAATAATAATTCTTCACATTTGAAGAAAGTTCCACATGGTAAAAAAAAAAAGAAGAAGAAGCTATGTGTACTTATTTTGTATTCTCAACAGCTCTGAAGTTAGAATCTACATGTACTTATTTTGTATTCTCAACAGCTCTGAAGTTAGTTATAGTGTGACTTAAACACAGAACCTGAAAAGTTAAATAAGTTGCTTAACCTTTACACAGCAGAAATTTTTAGGTCTGAAAATACAGCCCACATCTTATTATTATTACTACTTTATTTTAGGACTTGGTTTTTCTATCTTACTAAGAAATAAGTTAGGCAAAGAAAACAGAAAGTTGTACAAAGACAGAGAAGAAGTTGAAGGGAATAGAAGAAAAAGAAAAATAATTTCTCTTAACTTTTCCAAAACACATAATGTTGGATTAAAATGTTATCTTTATCTAAACGTACTCTGTGATCAAAGGTGTGCTGTTTTCCAGAGTGTTGATGCCTACAGAAACAGACTTACTACATAGACCTAAGAAACAAGGATTTTAATACCGGAGTTCCCGTTGTGGCACAGTGGTTAACAAATCCGACTAGGAACCATGAGCTTGCTGGTTCGATCCCTGGCCTTGCTCAGTGGGTTAGGGATCTGACGTCGCCGTGAGCTGTAGTGTGGGTCACAGACACGGCTCAGATTCTGCATTGCTGTGGCTCTGGCGTAGGCCGGTGGCTACAGCTCCAATTAGACCCCTAGCCTGGGAACCTCCATATGCTGCAGGAGCAGCTCAAGAAAAGGCAAAAAGACCAAAAAAAAAAAAAAAAAGGATTTTAATACTTATTTTTAAGGTAAGCTTGTAATTTTTAAAGACCAAATATTATCTATTTTAGTTACAAAATATTAAAATTCCTACCTAACATGGAGAGACAAATCTTCTTGATATTCCATCTTTTCTTCACATTAACAGTATAAACTCTTGCTTTTGATTTAGAAAGCGGGGAGTGAAAGTCTAACTTTACAAAAGAAATGTTTTTCATATCTATATTCCATTGCCCTTTAAAGACATGTAGCAAAATATTTTAGAAAAACTTGAATTTTCACGTCTAGACATAAATAATACCACTGCACAATTTTTATAACATCCTCTTTCCAAATCCAAACTAAACTGGTTAAGTCTGTTGTTAGCAGCTAGGGAAGGGAAGGGAAGAAAAGAAAATGAGACTAGAGGAGAAGTCAGGAAGGAAAAATGAAGAGAATTAGGATGACATATTTCATGAAGTGTTTTGAAAATATGTTGTTGTTGTTGTTGTTGTTGTTGTTGTTGTTGTTGTTGTTGCTGCTGCTATTTCTTGGGCCGCTCCCGCGGCATATGGAGGTTCCCAGGCTAGCGGTCTAATCGGAGCTGTAGTCGCTGGCCTACGCCAGAGCCACAGCAACGCGGGATCCGAGCCGCGTCTGCAACCTACACCACAGCGCAGGGCAACGCCGGATCCTTAACCCACTGAGCAAGGGCAGGGACCAAACCCGCAACCTCATGGTTCCTAGTCGGATTCGTTAACCACTGCGCCACGACGGGAACTCCTGTTTTGAAAATATTAACTCATTTTATTTCTTGTTAGAATTATTAGATAAATTGTTACTATCCATTTGGTAAATTGGAAAACTATAGCTCATGGAAGTTAAATAATTTTAAGATCTTGTATGAGATAATTTTTGGGTTTGAATTAATAAAAAGAAATTGTAATAAGTCAAATGGAAAACACTCAGAAGCCCAAGAACAGAAATGGATCATGCTATGTGGTTCTAAAGAAAGATACCACTGAAACAATGCCCTGCAGTTGAAGAGAAGGTGAAATGAGGGGCAGTGTATTATAGCTGGGTCTCCTTGACTCAGAAAGTGCCACACAAATAAGATTCACACTATTGTGGACACTGACAGAAGAGCACCCACTGCAGGATCTATGAAGAAGTTTTTGGTTCAGCAAAGCCTTCTACTCAATGATGTTGGGCTCTTATCTTGTTAACTGTCCTGAAGGGTTAATATAAATACATACCATCATTTCAACAGAAGGCTCCTTAGGAAAGGGGGAGAGGTATAAGGAGTCCCCTGTCGAAAGATGGTCTCAGCAATCTCTGTATGGGTATTCAGAAACAAACAAAAACAAAGAAAATGGTACACCCTAAACTGTAATTTAACCCTCAAATTTCAAGAGAAATGAGAGTTTAATAGAAACAGTTATTTGCAAAATCATATTAACAATTTTAGGCTACACAGTTATAAATGTAAATCAAAATACATTTCTACTTTTTTTTTTCAAGGAAGATTTACTTTTCATTTCTGCAGGCTTTGTGGCTTCCCATTGGCCAGCATGAGTTAAGTAGAAGAATGCACAGATGGGGAATACTCTGAGCACCCCTCTGTGGTCTGGACCTACAGAGAATCTCATCAGAAAGAGAAGAACAAATGATTCCCCACTTTCATTCTTTGGAAATGCTGGCAAGTCTCCCAAAATAGTAATATAATATTTTTATATTTTCTTAAAATAACTGACATGTAGTTGGGATTATCTAATCTCTTTAGATAGGGAAATGCCACCTCACTCCTTGAGAGCACAGAATTGTATCCCAAAGCAAAACACGCGTAGGTTATCACAGGGAATAAGGACATGGTGTAGGAAAGAGGGAGGTTATTAATTTCTATTAATATTTAGATGAAAATTATTTATGTCATAATCTCAGGAGAGTGTAGAGATTTTTCCCTTCATTAAAAGATAACCCATGGAATAAACAAGGTCCTACTGTATAGCACAGGGAACTATATTCAATATCCTGTGATAAACTATAATGGAAAAGAATATCAAAAAGGATATTTTTTTTTGCCTTTTTTGTTTTCGGGCCACACGCGTGGAATATGAAGGATCTCAGACCAGGGGTCTAATCAGAGTTACAGCTGCCAGCCTATGCCACAGCCACAGCAACACAGGATCTGAGCCATGTCTGTGACCTACACTACAGCTCACTGCAATGCTGGATCCTTAACCCACTGAGCAGTGCCAGGGATGGAACCTGCAACCTCAGGGTTCCTAGTTGGATTCTCTCTTTTTTTAAAATTTATTTACTTTTAATTTTTTTTATTTTTTGCCTTTTCTAGGGCTGCATCTGTGGTATGTGGAGGTTTCCAGGCTAGAGGTCTAATCAGGGCTGAAGCTGCCAGACTATGCCAGAGCCACAGCAACACAGGATCCGAGCCGAGTCTCCAACCTGCATCACACTCACGGGAACGCTGGATCCTTAACCCACTGAGCAGTGCCAGGGATCGAACCTGCAACCCCATGGTTCCTAGTCGGATTCGTCAACCACTGCACCACGACAGGAGCTCCCCTAGTCGGATTCTTTTCCATGCACCATGACGAGAACTCCCAAAAAAGAACATTTTATATATATACGTATATATAACTGAGTCACTTTGCTGTACAGCAGAAATTAACACAACATTGTAAACTTCAATAAAAATTTTTGAAAAAGATAACATGAAAATTCATGTAGTTGTTAGACAATGTTCTAGTACCTGAACATAACTTTGCATCAGTTCAATGACTCTTTATGAGAAAGACAAGAGAATAAAAAAACTAAGAGTTAAAATGTCAATAGTAATTAGAAAAATCATTCCAAATTTGTCTACATGTCTTTAAATAAAATGACAAAAATTTGCATCCAGAACGAGACATTACTCCCACAGCTAATGAAATAGTATTTGATGGCAAACATACAGATAAAGGGTTGGATTTGACCATGTTTTTTCTCTTCCATTTTTAAGATTATATGATTGAGATCTTTTGAACTTACCTAAATACGCTGGATAAAAATATTCCTAGAAAAAAAGAAAAGAAAAAATATATCTAATATATCTTAGCAAACCTAAATTTCACTACAGAGTTGATACTTAATTTTAAAATGTGTTTTACATTAAAGATGTAAATAAATTATATATAACTGTCATTTCCACATTACAATATTACATTTTTTAAAGTGAAATGTACACCAGGAATAGATGACTAAGAACATTAAGCTAGGAGTTCCTGTCATGGCTCAGTGGAAACAAATCAGACTAGCATCCATGAGGACAGAGGTTCGATCCCTGGCCTTGCTCAGTGGGTTAAGGATCTCGCGTTGCCATGAGCTGTGGTGTAGGTCACAGACGCAGCTTGGATCTAGTGTTGCTGTGGCTCTGGCATAGGCTGGGGACTACAGCTCTGATTGGACCCCTAGCCTGGGAACCTCCATGTGCCATGGGTGTGGCCCTAAAAAGAAAAAAAAAAAAAAAGAACATTAAACCAATAAGATGCTTAGACTTAAAGCAATACTGACTGATTAAATCATGTTTCAAAAGCTTCTAAACTGAAAATAGGTTCCACTGAAGATGTTAAATGTGACCATATATGCCCCCGTTTAAATTAATTAAACCTTTTAATTTTCCATGATAATTAGATACCCATTTTACATCATGCCGATTACACTCACCAGATTCAATGCTGAATAATAGCAACATGATTTGAATTGAAGTTGACATTTATCTCTTAGCATCTTACATACCTATAAATATCTTACTTATAAAATGGTTATGTACCAAGAATCTGTAAATCAGTAATTTGGACTACGGAATTCACTTTACCAAAAGGAGAAAAATTTTTTAAATGATTCTTGATGGTAAGCATTCCTGTCATGGCTCAGTGGTAATGAAACTGACTAGTATCCATGAGGATATGAGTTTGATCCTTGGCCTCACTTGCTGGGTTAAGGATACAGTGTTGCTGTGAGCTGTGGTGTAGGTCACAGACAAGGCTTGGATCCCGTATTGCTATGGCTATGGCTGGCAGCTACAGCTCCAATTCGACCCATAGCCTGGAAACTTCCATATGCCACAAAGGCAGCCCTAAAAACCAAAAAAAAAAAAAAAGGAAAAGCTCCTAGGCTGGTTCACAAAAGTCTTCTTAAGCCATAATATACCTAATAAGCAGCATGAATAGCACAAAAACTCCTCATGAGAAACAAATATTTCTACACAAAAACAGCCTCAAGAACATAACCATCCAGGACAGAGTTAAAGTCCTCCCACCTTCCTCCTCTCACATGTAAACCTACACAACACTTACCTATTAGTTTATAAGGATGGGCTCTTCCACTAAGCAATTCAGACAGCAGTGTTGTCTACTATAGAATAAAAGCGAGGAGGATAGGCAAAGATGAATAAGTTCAAAAGGAGATGATGTAATGGTGAAAGGAATACATTAGGAACAACAGGGAAACAGGGAAGACAAGCAATAGAGTGGGGACTGGAAGGGTGGACTAGGGCACAAGGGAGAGGGACAGGGACTGTGGGCAGCAGAATAGGAAGTGCGAAGCAATGACAAATGTTTTTTTCTTTTCTTTCATTTCTTCCATTCTTTCTGTTTTCTTACTCTTCTGTCAATAACACTATTGTCAGCATGCTTAAAGGAGATGAGGCACATGACTAAGTTACTTTTCTCCACTATTTTTCCTCTTTCCATATGTCTTCTGTCTTATTCCCCCACTTGCTACTAAGAAGTTAAACTATGCAAGCATATTTATACTGTTAGAAATACATGCTCAAGTATTTATGGGTGATATATGATTATGAAATTTTAGGAATGCAGACTTGCCTTACAATGTTCCAACAAAACAAAATAAAAATTAGAGTGAGTGGGACAGAGAATAGGCAGAACTTGGCAGATCATTGATAATCACTGACAGTGGAAGTATCTACACTGGGTTTATCACATTGTTCTCTCTACTTTGGGATATGTTTTCAAATTCCATAATAAAAAGAAATGTGTGTGGGTTCGTGTGTGTGCATCTGTTTCCTACACAGTAAGAGGATACTGTTATATTTTGTGGAATAAAACATTTTTGTCTTGTGAAGTGTTTTTTCACAAAAGGCAACAAAACTAAGACAAATATTTTGATTCAATCCTGGAGAGTATTAAAAATGAATCTTTGTGCCCCTTAGGAAAAACGCCCTTTGAACCTATTAGAGTAGGTGGAGGTAAGAGGATTAAAAGGCATTCCAGATAACACAAGTTATCATGGTCTTGGACAAGTTCTAACTATTGACAATGATTCCTGCTTGTTTCTTCTCATCTAGTCTCATGGTTCCAGGAGCTACTGCAAAGATGAAGGAGGCACTTCGTCTGTGTTGTCTCCTTCATTTCTTTTTGGTTACGTAGTTCATCTCAGGGAAAAAAAACTAAGGTAAACCTGAAGGTTACCAAACTTGAATTCTCGAGGTCACCCTCACCCTAAGTCACAGAGGCACTATTAATATTCCTGCTACCTGCAAGACATGTTAGAGCACATCCTTCTCTAGTAAAATCAGGGGACTGAAGATCATATCTAGAGGCCCCATATTTTTCTATAATATTTAAGGGTCTTTATGATTATATTTTTCTAGACTAACTAGGAAAAATTTGTATATTAAAGCTATAAATTCTAACCTCAGGTATTACTGATGATTTTAAGTAGGCTCAGGTAACCTCCCAAAAGTTTATTGAGCAAATTAAAAGTATTCTCAAGGAACAGAGTACTGTAATGAATTATTCCTTAAGCATTCACCGAGTAACAATTATACACCAAGCACTGGATTACAGGCCCTGTTTCCTAAAGCTTGAATAAAAATGCCAATGGGGAGATCAATGCAATATAATGATAAAAATGCACACACACATACACATACTTGAGATGCCTCCCCCTCATCCAATACTATAAATTCTGGCTGGGAAAAAGTAGTTACAAACCGTGAGGTTCCTACTATTTGCAACAATTAGGTATAACTGAATTACAGTTTGGTTAGAGCACAGTGCTTTTGGCAAATAGTGTCTCCCTAACAAGCCTACTTTCCCTTGAAGGTACTTCCTGAAATGCTTCAGTGGTTACATGCAGAAGGTGATACACACAATCATTAACTTTAAAAAGGAACACAAGGGAACACAGACTCAAGCTGGAAACGTTCCATCTGTAGTTGTATTTCCAGGTATGCTAACTTACCACTTTCCATGAATTCT
Source organism: Phacochoerus africanus (assembly GCF_016906955.1). Classification (NCBI taxonomy): domain Eukaryota; kingdom Metazoa; phylum Chordata; class Mammalia; order Artiodactyla; family Suidae; genus Phacochoerus; species Phacochoerus africanus. Next base: position 245,932,968 of record NC_062544.1, on the reverse strand, counting down.
TACCGTTTCAGGGTCATTTTCAAAGACCTCCCTAGCTTCTTCTTTACTGCACAGTTCTTCGATGCATTCTCTTTCAAGATTACCTTGTTTCCTTTCTTCAAGCATAGAATTTGCTCTGCGTTTCCTAATCAGGACCTGTGAAGCATGTTGCTTTGACAAAACTGAAAGAAAGAAGATAAGTTTACATGAACATATCTTTCTCCGCCTGAAATATTTTATTACACAATGAGATTTTAAATCATTTTCTGCCTGTAAATTACACGAGATTTAAAGTTATTAGGGTTGAACAGTGGAAAAAATGCAGATACATGAGCGCTTTGGTTAAAAACTCAGAGAGCAGTTTGGTGTGCAGCTACACACTTGTCTAATGATTTACACAAATTATTCAAGTTGATGCTTGAGGTACAATAATTTAACATTTACCTCATTATGACTACATTGGAAAGAGCATCATGCTGAAATGACTATGTCAAAAGTCATAGCCACATCGTCTTCAAAGCTAGAGTAACAGACTTTCTCAATTTTAATGGAAAACTTGTGTGATCTCTGTGGAGACAGAGAAATGCAGGAATATAGTCCAATCAGCTATTCGAAAGACACTTGAACAAGAAATTAAAAATCCATGGCAAAAGGAAGACCTTATGCAAAGCACAAAATATAGAAGGCAAAGAAAAAGTTTAGCAAATTCGGCTATTAGAAAAAGTTTAACCAGTTGACCAACAACAATAAAAATAACATAGCAAAGTTCAACATCAGACAATAGATTGGAAAGGAAGAAATGGGAGAAATGAAAGAAAAAACATTTGTTATTTCATCTTACTTCCTGTCCTGCACCCCCAACTCCCTGTCCACATCACTTGTGCCCTAGTCCACACTCCCAGCCCTCACTCTATTGCTTATCTCTCCATTGTAGATTGTACTTGTGCCTTTAAATTTTTCATTAAAAAACAATATTCTATTTACATACTAAAATGATAAAGCCCAAACTTCATACCCTCTCTTCTTTTCTTCAAATATAACTGAAGATAACTTGAGCGTCTTTCCAAACTCTTTATGTATCTGTCTACATATCTACAGGTATGGCTGGTAATATATATGATTATGCTATAGGGGTGGCATCTACAATGTACGTTTTTTAATTTAATGATATACCTTGAAGATCTTTAGTGTAAGAGTGTCTTTCTTGTTTTTCAGAGCTGCATATTATTCCACAGTACATGTATTATACATATATATGTATATATATATTTCCCATTCCCTTCTGGATAGTTACTTATGTCATTTATAATTTTTTGATAATAAAGTCTTTCAATAAACATTCCATACATACCTTTTCTATGTGCATGTGTAAAGTAGGACTTTACTTAGAAGCAGAACTGTTGAACTGAAAAGTATATGGTGAGTTCCCTGGTGATTTAGTGGTTAGGACTCTAATGGTTAGGAGTCTAATGGCTAGGTTCAATCTCTGGTCAGGGAACTGAGATCCCACATTCAGCCACTGCACGTTGAAGTCAAAGAAAAAATTATTCAAACATAAAATTTTTAATATGGATTTTAACCACAAATGGTTCTTTCATAAAGATAAGTAACATAAACAGATAAATTTATTTTCTCTTATTTCTCTTATAACCTAGTAAATAATAAGAAATAGATAATCAAAAGTTGACAATAGAATGAAGAAAGAAAAATAAAAGGCCTAATTAATCAAGACTCACTATAATTATTAGTTGAATAATTGAAAATCTTTCAAGAGGAATTAAGTTTATCTTTTTAATTACTTTTTTCCTTGCTAAAACAGAAGTTTAAATGCAATGATTAACTAACTAAAGTGTTTGAGTTATATTTTTAACTCTATCTCTCAACATCTTTATCATTGTTCATCAAGATCAAGACTGAATCAAGGCTGTGCAATGTGTCTAAAAGATGCTGTTCTGTGAGCCTGCTGCCTGCAAGTGTATTGATGACTGATAAATGGCAGCCCAATCAACAATGAAAGAGTCCAACATTGCCAATTATCTCATTTATTTGAGGTAGTTTTAAGTATGCTACTTGATAATAAATACAGCAAAAACTTGGCCCTTCTGAATGTCAAAGCAAATATGTGAAAAAAAAACAGTAATATATTCTTTTTAAAATGAGTATATTGATATAATAACAAAACAATCAAGGTCAAATGCACTTGGAAAACAAACCATAAATATCACTCCTTGGCGTTTCTTCCTTACAAAATATAAAGATTTAGAATTCAGACATTAATATTCATATTTGAGAATATCACTTTCCCTACAAGGGTCCCCACTGCAGGACACTGACAAGGTATAACACACATTATATTGATGTTGTGAAGGGCAAGTTCTCAACTGTCCAGGGAGAACCAAGGTGGTAGTTAAATGCCAACATAAATTTTTAAAACTATAAGGAAATGTAGTAACCTCCATTATTTCAGAGATGATGAAAAATCATGAGCGGGAGTTCTCGTCGTGGCTCAGCAGTTAATGAACCCAATTAGGATCCATGAGGATGCAGGTTCTACCCCTGGCCTCACTCAGTGAGTTAAGGATCCAACATTGCCGTTAGCTGAGATCCCGCATTGCTGCAGCTGTGGTGTAGGCCAGCAGCAGTAGTAACGATTCTGCCCCTAGCCTGGGAACCTCCATATGCCAAGAGTGCAGCCCTTAAACAAAACAAAACAAAACAAAAAAACAGGAGCATTCAAAATATTTTCTCTAAGGTATAAAGCTAGTAATAAATAGCAAAATACAACTTAGATCACAGATATTCCAATGCTCAGAACTGTGACCACTAATAACTACTTGCTTGCTGGTGCTTTTCAGAAAATAGGCAGAAATTTCATTATCTCCAATGATTAGAGGAATATTAAAAATGAAAACCTATACCTCTGATCTAATAAATTTTTTTTTCCTGCTTTTTAGGGCCACACTTGCGGCATCTGGAAGTTCCCAGGCTAGCGGTCAAATGGGAGCTATAGCTGCCAGCCTATGCCACAGCCACAGCAACGCCAGATCCTAGCCACATCTGCGACCTACACCACAGCTCACAGTAACGCCGGATCCTTAGCCCGCTAAGCAAGGCCAGGGATCGAACCCGCAACCTCATGTTTCCTAGTCGTATTCGTTTCCACTGCGCCACTCTGGGAACTCTGGGTGATAAAACTAAAGATTTTTTTTAAATTTGTCTAAATAAATTTTGACTGAATTTGAAAGCTTATGTTTTATTTCACCTAGGTTCACCCCAATAATACTCCCAATTGGCATGGTACTTACTAATTTTCAAAGTGTATATTAATTATTTCATTGATCCTCATAAATAATGAAATGTATTACAGGATTAGAATTCATTCCCATTTTCCTATGGAAGAAATTGGAGCTGAAAGAAGTTACATGATTTGTTCAAGGCCATAGAGCTGCGAAGTGATCCTAATGGGAAAGGAATTCAAATATACCATCCTCCTAGTTCAGTGCTCCTTCTTCCATGCATTATGCCACTTAAGGCACATGGTAATTGATTTTAAAAAATATATTATGGGAGTGCCCATCATGGCTCAGTGGAAACAAACTTGACTAGTATCCATGAAGACACAGGTTTGATCCCTGGCCTTGCTCAGTGGGTTAAGGATCCAACACTGCTGTGAGCTGTGGTGTAGGTCACAGATGCAGCTCAGATCCCGCATTGCTGTGGCTGTGGCGTAGGCCAGCGGCTACCACTCCTATTTGAACCCTATCCTGGGAACTTCCATATGCCGCCGGTGCAGTCCTAAAAAGACAAAAATAAAAAATAAATTATGTTGTCGTGTAGTGGACATGTTTGGTATCTTAAAATAAGGTATTTACAGTTCTTTATAAAATAAACCCATCCATCAACACAGAGTGTGCTCTCAAAGGCATCTACTATTCCTTTGTCAAAAAGATATAAACATGATATCACAGATCCAAAATAAGAATTACAACTGTAGGATGAGACAAATATACGGTCAGAAGTGGTGGGGTTTTTTTTGTGTTTTTTTGTTTTTTTGTCTTTTTTCTTTTCTAGCGCTGCACCTGTGGCATATGGAGGATCCCAGGCTAGGGGTCCAATCAGAGCTGTAGCTGCCGACCTATGCCAGAGCCACAGAAGTGCCAGATCCAAGCTGCATCTGCGACCTACACCACAGCTCACAGCAACGCTGGATCCTTAATGCACTGAGCAAGGCCAGGGATTGAACCTGCAATCTCATGGTTCCTAGCAGGATTCGTTAACCACTGAGCCAGGATGGGAACTCCCGGTCAGAAGTGTTTTTATCAGCTGGCTCAAATCTATCTGCCCCCAAATATCCACCCTGCTGGCATGCAGGAATGTTTAAAAAGTTCCGTTATCCATCCTAACAACAACCACGGCACTAGAAGCATGTAAATGCTGCTTTTGCATTATCTCCTTTTAATCCTAATCACAATTGTTCTGCACAAACTAAAACTGAGAGAAGTTAAGTTTAATTTTACCAAGTTCACACAGCTAAGAATAGCGTCAAGCCTGCCTCAAAAACCCATTCTATTTTTGCATTTGTTGCACTTCTAAAGAAGATTAAGAAATTTTTCAAGAACGTCCTGGTTAAAACTTAACTATGTTGCTTGAAAAGTGTTACATTCAGATTCAAATTTTTATGTTGCAATGTTTCGAGATAAGCCCTTCAAGATTAGAAGCATGACTGGGAGTTACTGCTGTGGCGCAGTGGGTTAAAGAATCTGGGGTTGCCACTGCTGTGGCAGAGGTCACAGCTATGGCCAGGATGGAATCCTGGCCAAGGGAACTAACTTCCAAATGCTGCAGGTGCTGCCAAAAAAAGAAAAAAAGAAAAAAGAAGTATAACTGGATCTGCTTGATTTTTTTAACTTATCTGAGTCATCCCTTCTTCAAAACAGTAACCACAGAAATTGAACAATCACATCAATAATATAAACATTGTGCAAACATTAACTAGAATTCTTTTTTTTAAACTGTCTTCACAGCCTTCACACGTTCCCCTCAATATTTTCTGTGGGGGCAAATTTTTTTTTTCAGCATAAACTTTATTGTCTTATCTCCAAAAAATAATTTATTATTATTAGTTCTTCATTTAAGAACCTGTAGTAAGGATAGCAGGGTTAGTATTACCTCTACTAACAGGAAAACTCTTCCCCTATTCAATTTAGTTCAACCTTGATCAAGACAAGATCCTTTCTTCAGGTGCCTTTCCCACTAGGTTGCCCAAGCTTGCTACCCCCCGTTCATGGGTGTCAGGACCATAGATCTGCAGTTTGTCCAAAACTAGTCAGTCAGATGAGGGTGAGGTGGCAGATGGAGGAGATCTAAGCATTAGGATAGTTCATCCTCTGAATCTCTTCCATTCTGTTCTCTTGTCCTTCACACAGATGGGTCTCATATTCCTCCCTTCAAAAGCTCATCTCTTTTTTCAGTTCCACTTTCTCTTTTTTAGCCATTCTTATTCAGCACCCCAAGAATGATAAACTGCCCCTATCCTAAGGATAGTTCAGCCTATACAAATCAATGTGATACACCACATCAACAAAAGAAAAGACAAAAACCACATGATTATCTCAATAGATGCAGAAACACATTTGATATAATTCAACATCCATTCATAATAAAAACCCTTATGAAAGTGGCTATGGATAGAATGTAACTCAACATAATAAAAGCTATTTATGGCAAACCCACAGCCATTATAATACTCAATGGTGAAAAGCTGAAAGCCTCCCTGCTAAAATCTGGAACAAGACAGGGATGCCCACTCTCATCACTTAAATGCAACATATATTGGAAGTCCTAGCCACAGCAATCAGACAAAGAAAAAAAAATGAAATATATCCAAATTTGAGGGAAAAGGTAAAACTGTCACTATCTACAGATGACATGACAGAAAACCTTAAAGACTCCATACAAAAACTACTACATTTTATAAACAAATTCAGCAAGGTAGCAGGATACAAGATTAACATACAGAAATTGGGTGAGTTTATTTATGCTAACAATGAAATATCAGAAAGGGAATGTAAACAAACAACTGCTGTTAAAATCATATCAGCAAAAAATACTTAATAATAAATCCTATCAATTAGGTAAAAGACTTGATTTTTGTTTTTTTGGTTTTTTCAGGGCTGTACCTGTGGCATATGGAAGTTCCCAGGCTAGGGGTTAAACCAGAGCTGCAGCTGCCATATTACACCACAGCCACAGGAACACCAGATCCAAGCTTTATCTGCAACCTACCCTACAGCTCATGGCAACACAGAATCCTTTAACCCATTAAGCAAGGCAGGGATTGAACCTGCATCCTCTTAGATACTAGTTGGGTTCTTAACCCACTGAACCACAACAGGAACTCCTAGGTGAAAGGCTTAACATTCTGAGAACCATAAAACATTTACAAAGGAAATTAAAAATGATTCAAAGAAATGGAAAGCTATCTCATGCTCTTGAATTGGAAGAATTAATCTTGTTAAAATGGCCATACTACCCAAAGCAACTTACAGATTTAATGCAATCCCTATCAAATTACCCATGACATTTTTCATAGAACTAGAACCAGAACAAATTTATATGGAACCATACAAGACCCAGAATTGCCAAAGCGATCCTGAGTGAAAAGAACAAAGCTGGAGGCATAATCTGTCCAGACCTCAGACTATAGTACAAAGCTATGGTAACTAAAACAGCATGATATTGGCACAGAAACAGACATATAGATCAATGGAACAGAATACAGAGCCCAGAAATAAACCCACATACCTATGGTCAATTAATGTTTGACAAAGAGATAAAAAAATAGAATGGAAAAAAGACAGTCTCTACAGCAAGTGATGTTAGGAAAGCTAGACAGCTACAGAAAATTGGTGAAATCAGAACACTTCCTCACATCATGTATAAAAGTAAACTCAAGATGGTTTAAAGACCTAAATATAAGTGTGGTATCATAGAACTCCTATAATAGAATATAAGCAAAATATTCTCTGACATAAATCATGGCAATATTTTCTTAGATCAGAATCCCAGAAATTAAAGCAAAAATTAGTAAATGTACCCAATCAAACCTAAAACTTTTTGGGCAGTAAAGGAAACCATCAACAAAATGAAAAGATAGCCTACAGAATGGGAGAAAATACTTGCCAACAGTGAAACCACCAAGGGATTATATTAAATATACAAACAGCTAATACAACTCCATATCAAAAAAAAAAAAATCCAATTGAAATATTGAGCAGAAGACATAAATAGGCATTCCTCCAAAGACATACAGATGGCCAATAGGCACATGAAAATACCCTCATCGTCACTAATTATTAGAGAAATGCAAATCATAACTACAATAATGCCTCACACCAGTCAGAATGGTCATCACAGAGTTCCCATCGTAACTCAGCAGTTAAGGAACCCAACTAGTATCCATGAGAACATGGGTTCTATCCTTGGCCTTGCTCAGTGGGTTAAGGATCCAGCATTGCCATGAGCTGTGGTGTAGTGGTATAGGTTGCAGACCTGGCTCAGATCTGATGTTGCTGTGGTGTAGGCCAGTGGCTAAAGCACCAATTGGACCCCTAGCCTGGGAACCTCTGTACGCCATGGGTGAAGCCCTAAAAATACAAAAAAAAAAAAAATGGCCATTACTAAAAAGTCTACAAATAAAAAATAATGGAGAGGGTGTGGAGAAAAGGGAACCCTCATACATTGTTGATGAGAATGTAGATTGGCTTCAAAAAACTAAAAGTAGAGTTGACATATGATCTAACAATCCCACTTCTGGGCTATATTTGGAGAAAACTATAATTCAGAAGGGTATATGCATCCCCTATGTTCATAGCAGCACTATTTACAAGCCAAGACATTCAAGCAACCTAAATGTTCATTGACAGATGAATGGATAAAGAAGATGTGGTACATACATACAATAGAATAATGCTCAGCCATAAGAAAGAGTGAAATACTGCCATTTGCAGCAACATGGATGGGGATTCTCATATTAAATGAAAAGTCAGAAAAAGAAAGAAAAATTCCATATATCATTTATATGAGGAACCTAAAATAAGACACAAATATACAACACTGTAAATTAGCTATCCTTTAATAAATAAAAAATAAAATAAAAAATAAACATATCTATGAAACAGAAACAGACTCACAGAAATGGATATAAAGAACAGATTTGTGGTTGCCAAGGGCAGGGGCAGAGGGAAGGATCAGGAGTTTGGAATTAGTGGATGCAAACTATATAGGATAGATAGCACAGAGAACTATATTCAATACCCTATGATAAACCATAATGGAAAGGAATATGAAAAAGTGTATATATATGTGTGTGTGTATATATATCTGAATGTCACTGCTGTCCAAAAGAAATTAAAACAATACTGTAGACACTGTAAATCAATTATACTTCAGTAAAATTTTTTAAACAACTGTTTCTAAAATAATGTGTCTGAGAAGAGAATCTTGGGCTAGCATTTGGTGTGACAGAGTATTTGAATCTTTGTTTCTTCTCCAGTGTGGGACAGGGTCAGGGAAAATGGCATTCAATGTACAAATAGAACAATTAGTTAATGATTTCATATGTAATTGTATTTTCTATGCCTCAACTGTTGAAATGGCATGTTTTGATTAACCAAAGACTGATATGAACAATGTAATGGAGTTCCCGTCTTGGCTCAGCAGAAACGAATCTGACTAGCATCCATGAGGATGCAGGTTTGATCCCTGGCCTTGCTCAGTGGGTTAAGGATCTGTGCTGTAGGTCACAGATGTGGTTCAGATCCTGCATTGCTGTGGCTGTGGTGTAAGCCAGCAGCTACCACTCCGACTTGACCCCTAGCCTGGGAACCTCCATATGTTGTGGGTTTGGCCCTTAAAAGACAAAAAAAGAAAATAATAAAAATGCATGTAATATAGGGAGACTTTTAGTTAATAATGATGGGAAAACATATGGCCAAATATTACATATTTTATTTTAAATAATCACATATTAATTAAGTGTAAAAGCTTTCATTTTTTTATCATAAAAATTTCTACCATAGGAGTTCCCATTGTGGCTCAGTGGCAATGAACCCAGCTAGTATCCATGAGGACAAGGGGTTGATTCCTGGCCCTATTCAGTGGGTTAATGATCCGGCGTTGCTGTGGCTGAGGTGTAGGCTGGTAGCTGCAGATTGTATTCACCCCAACCCTGGGAACTTCTACGTGCCACAGGTGTGGCCCTAAAAAGAAAAAAAAAAAAAAAAGGTTTCTACCACAGACACAATTGAGGAGAGTTATTTAAAAATGTGAAGGTTGTAAGGAGTAAGAAAAACCCGAAGATAGATTTTTACTTAGGCATTCATCAGGCTTTATAATCATTACAAACTTTGAGAAAAGCTTGTGTTAGTCTTCAGAAATAAATGCTACGTCTGAACATGTGCTATACTTCAATTTTTAAAGAAAGTTTACTTTTTTAAAAAAAGAGTAAACATACTTGCTTTTCTCAAAATTTCATACTTTGTTTCATATTGAGGACTACACTGCTGAGCAAGTGATTCTTCTCATATTATTATAAGAGTTAGAAAGGCATTAGAAAAAGTATTCTGTAAAGGTGAACAATGCTGCTGTCCTTCAAGAGAACTGAGCATTACACAGGCTCATGAAAAATAATTTAAGAGAATAAAAAATCATAAGAGGTAGGTCTGGATAGGGTTTAAATCTGAGAAAGAAAAAGAGGAAATAATCTGTGAATTATATGCTGCACATAGAAATGTTCTGAAACATTTGGATTAGAAGAGGTGATCGTTGGTATTCATTTTGAAGTAGAAAGCCATTGTTGGCTTTAAAAAAATGTGACCATTGACCATTATTTCATTTCTTTTCTCCTGTATAAGTGATAAATTAAGGTACTCCATTTGAAGGAACTCAGAGTTCAGATTTTGGCATGATGTGAAGAGAAATTTTCTACACCCTTCTCTTTTATTCTCTAGACTACTACACTGCAAACTAGCTATACTTTCTGAGGCAACATTGGGTAGTCTCTTTTTAGGATGTGTAGCAAGATATTCACATAGTCATCTTGCTTTGTCTTTTTTATCTCCTACACATTAGGACACCAAAACACCGTCTGATTTGATGTCACGTACCAAGAAGTTATATAGCACAGTAAATGTTTTGTTTTTGTTCTATTTGACCTATTTTGTTAGGGTGGCATCAATTAATGTTATTAGTTCACTGGCTTGTGTCTGTATTTATGTTTGGAAAAGCAAAAGGCAACAATGAAAGAGCTGGCCTAATTCCGCAATATCCTACATCCTGTAACATCTCCCAGATCTTCCCAATAAGCAAGTCTGAAGTATGTTCAAAGGCTTAGTTAGAAAGACTCTAGATCTCAATGGCTTCCCATTTGACTCTTAAGATATTATTATTTTGTAAGTGCTGATAAGGAAATGAGATTATTTGAAATATTGGTAAAAATTGTATAGGTGTTTATAATTCAATACAATTTCTGCCAGGCTTTCAGAAGCCCCTACTGACTTTCTAAAAGGCTATAACACACAATCTAAATAACAATGGAATAAAATGAGAACTTATTAAGGAAAGGACAGAAAATGATTGGGATAAGCAGTGGAGGGAAAGAAGAAAAAAAAAAAGCAAATGATAAGGAAAGGTGCAGTTAACATATAAAAACTCAGGCCAACCTAAAAAAATAACTGCAAAATAAAACAAACAAAAAATAACCAAACTATCTTTCCCCAAAAGGAACCCTTATACGCTGCTGGTAGGAATGTAAATTGGTTCAGCCACTATGGAAAACAGTACGGAAGTTCCTTTAAAAACCTAAAAATAGAACTAGCATATGATCCACCAATTCCACTCTTGGGTATATATCTGGAAAAAAAAAAGTAAAAACTCCAATTTGAAACGGTACTTGCACCCCAATGTTCACAGTAGTACTATTTACAATAGCCAAAATATGGAAGCAATCCAAGTGCCCATCAACAGACGATTGGCTTAAGAAGATATGGCATACAAAAACACACACACAATGGAATATTACTCAGCCACAGAAAGAATGAAATGTTGTCATTTGTGACAACATGGATGGACCTAGACAATATTATGCTTAGTGAAGTAAGCCAGACAAAAACAAAAAGTATATGAAATCACTTAAATGTGGAATCTAAAAAATAATACAGGAGTTCCCGTCGTGGCGCAGTGGTTAACGAATCCGACTAGGAACCATGAGGTTGAGGGTTCGGTCCCTGCCCTTGCTCAGTGGGTTAACGATCCGGCGTTGCCGTGAGCTGTGGTGTAGGTTACAGACGAGGCTCGGATCCTGCGTTGCTGTGGCTCTGGCGTAGGCTGGCAGCTACAGCTCCGATTCGACCCCTAGCCCGGGAACCTCCATATGCCACGGGAGCGGCAAAAAGACAAAAAAATAAAAAAAATAAAAAATAAATAAAAAATAATACAGTGGAGTTCCTGTTGTGGCGCAGTGGTTAACGAATCTGACTAGGAACCACGAGGTTGTGGGTTCGATCCCTGCCCTTGCTCAGTGGGTTAAGGATCTGGTGTTGCCGTGAGCTGTGGTGTAGGACACAGACGCAGCTTGGATCCCACATTGCTGTGGCTCTGGTGTAGGCTGGTGGCTACAGCTCTGATTCAACCCCTAGCCTGGGAACCTCCACATGCCGCGGGAGTGGCCCAAGAAATGGCAAAAAGACAAAAAATAATAATAATACAAATGTATCTACATACAAAACAGAAATAGACTCACAGATACAGAAAACAATCTTATGGTTACCACAGGGGAAAGGGAATTGGGGAGAAATAAGTTGGGGCATGATATAAACTACTATTCATAAAGTAGATAAGTAACAAGGATTTACTGTATAGTACAGGGAGTTGTACCCAAAACCTTGTAATAACCTATAATGGAATACAATCTTTTAAAAAAGCCCAAATCAGCATGCTGTACACCTAAAACTAGCATAATATTGTAAATCAACTATACATCAATTAAAAAATAACTATCACTTAAAAAAAGAAAGAAGGAAGGAAAGAAACTGACTTTTCTCTTGCATCATAATGAGAAAAAACAACAACAACAACACCACAAAACATTTTTGTTCTACATGATGAAGCACTATGGAACCTGTGCCACATGACAACCTCTGTCCTCCCAACCCAGCAAATCCATATGTTGAAACAGCAGTCTCCAGTGTGGCCTTATTTGGCAATAGGGCCTCTAAAGAAATATTAAGGGTGAATGAGGTCATAAGGGTAGGGCCCTGATGCTATAGGATTAGTGTCCTTAGAAGAAGAGATGCTAGAGACCTTGCTCTCTCTCCCTGCATGTATGAACTGAAGAAAAGTCATGTGAGGACATAGCAAGAAAGCAAGATCTGCAAGCCAGAAAGAGAACCATGGCTAGAAACTGAACTGGCCAGAACCTTGACCTTGGACATTCCAGCCTCCAGAACTACAAGAAAATAAATTTCTCTGGTTTAGGCCATGTAGCCTGTGATACTTTGTTCCAGCAGTCAAAGCAGACTAATACATAAGGTAAAAAGATTAGCGACTATTTCTAGCTGCTCTTTAAAAGCATGGAAAATGGTGATTATGGGAGTTTCTGCTGTGGTACAGTGGGTTAATGACCCAGCTTGTCTCTGTGGAGTTACTGATTCAATCTCCCGGCCAGGGTACAGTGTGTTAAGGATCCGGCATTGCCACTGTGGAGTAAGGTCAGTTCCTGGCTGGGGAACTTCCATATGCCACAGGTATGGCTGACAAAGCAAAAAAGAGAGAAGAAGTGGTGATTATGGTTAATGATGTCAGACTCAAGGAGCTTTTATCTGTTCTCTCTCTGAGATTGCATAAAAATGATAAGATAATTTTCTTTCTCTTTAAAAAAAAAAAGAACAACTTACAATAGTTGAGAGAATGGAAAAGGTTATTGTTAAGTTATTTCAGCAAATTCTCCAAGCTGGAAGGAAAACTAATGAAAACCTGTTGATGAATAAAACAAAGGGAGAAAGACTTGATCAAAAATATGAGATACAGATACAAGGGAAGTAAGAACCTTTTTGCCCTTTGGAAATAAGAAGTCTCAGAAAGACTATAACACAGCATTCATTAGTGGAGAAGGGCAACCAGAAGCAGGGGGATTAATTTGAAAGTCCAGCAATGACACACAGTATTGTTTCCGAATACAACCCAAAGTACATGCAGCAGTACACTCATAGTGAGCCCAATAAACATATCATATAAACGAATCAACAATGAGTGTATACAGAGCTACCTGCTAACTCTCCCATTTAGAAGAAAGACTAGTAGAAAACCAGACTGATACATAAAATAGCAGAAGAAACCCACACAAGTCACCTAAAACCAACCCAATACTGTTGCTTCAATATGAAGAGGCAACCAAGAGTCATCAGAAATAGAGAGGAAAAAATTAGCAACTACCAACAGCATGAAAAAGAAAACCAACAAAAGAAAAAAAAATCAGGTAATTCAGAGAACTTTAAAAAACATTTTAAGCCTAATGAATATTTTTACAGTGATTTAAGAAAAAAAATGCATCCATGAAAGAAATGGATGAAAGTAAAATCAAAGAAAAAAGTACTTTGGGAGTTCCTGTAATGAATTCGACTAGTATCCATTAGGTTACAGGTTCCATCAGTAGTAATGAATACAGCTCAACAGTAATGAATTCAACTAGTATCCATGAGGTTGCAGGTTCCATCCCTGGCCTCGCTCAGTGCGTTAGTGATCTGGCGTTGCCATGAGCCGTGGCAGACATGGCTCGGATCTGGCGTTGCTGTGGCTGTGGCATAGGCTGGCAGCTGCAGCTCCGATTTGACCCCTAGCCTGGGAACTTCCATATGCCACAGGTGTGGCCCTGCCTAAAAGAAAGAAAAAAAAATACTTCAAGAAATTTACAATATGATTTTTACTTAAAAAAAGGTTGAAATAAAAAATTAAATCTCTTGGTCTATAGAGCAAATTTCAGAAACAAGAAATATGTGAGTCAAAGTCACAAAGGATCAATTCTAGAGGAGTTCTGGAAAGAAAAAACAGAGGATACTGATGAAGAAAATTATCATATAAGGACAGGTAGAACATTTTCCAGAGCTGATGAAAATTACTAGTCTTCATATAAACAGGGCCTACTCAAGTAAGAATAGGCATCAGATTAATTATCCAACTCCATTCAGAATAGGAAAGCAACTGGAGTTTCTCTCCCTCCTTCCATTGAGAGAAGAGGCAGTCATTTTAGTCTTAAAGATAAAACTTGAAAACTGCTCCCTATAGATAGGGTGATGTTGCTTGGGAAGAATGCACGTATGGAACTGGGATGACAAGAAGATGAGAACTTCCACTCAGGGAGTTCCCGTTGTGGCTCAGCAGTAACGAACCCGACTAGTATCCATGAGGACGCAGGTTCAATCCCTGACCTTGCTCAGTGAGTTAGAGATTACACCTTGCTGTGGCTGTGGTGTAGGCCGAGAACTGCAGCTCATATTTGACCCCTAGCCTGGGAACATCCATATGCCACACATTCACGAAAAAAGGCTAGAAGAGAAAAAAAAAAAAAAAAAAAACTTCCACTCACTCCAAACCTCATCCCAGTTACACTGTGAAAGAATGTTAACAGGGCAGCTAGAAAGTGTTATTTTAAGAGTTCCCGTCGTCGAGCAGCAGAAACGCATCCGACTTGCAGCCATGAAGTTGCAGGTTCCATCCCTGGCCTCACTTAGTGCCCTGAGCTGTGGTGTAAGGCACAGAAGCAGCTCAGATCCCACGTTACTGTGGTGTAGGTCAGTGGCTACTGCTCCAATTCAACCCCTAATCCTAGGAACCTCCATATGCCATAAGTGCGGCCCTAAAAAGCCAAAAAAAAAAAAAAGTGTTATTTTCAAAGAGTAACACCCTCACTCCTTACCTGGACAATTGCCCTTGCCCAATTCCCACACAGGTCCCTAAAGAGAAACCTGCCCACTTACAGAGGACTGATAACAGCTTTCCCAAAAGAGAATGTCCTGTTAGAGAAACTCTAAGCCAGTTATTTAGACAATCTAATCAACTTCAAAAAATATGAAGTAACACCAGATATTTGTATAAAATTAACAGCATGAAAGAGAAGGGCAGAAGTTCTTACTGTGGCTCAACCATAACAAACCCAACTAGTATAGATGAGGATGCAGGTTCTTTCCCTGGCCTCCCTCAAGTGGGTTAAGGATCCGGTGTTGCTGTGGGCTCTGATGTAGGTTGAAGACTCGGCTTGGATCTGGCATTGCTGTGGTGTAGACTGGCAGCTACAGCTCTGATTGAATCCCTAGCCTGGGAACTTCCATATGCTGCAGGTGCCCTATAAAGAAAAAAAAAAGAAAAAAAAAAAGGAGGTAATTGAAAGCACAGAAAATATCTTTCAAAATTCTTTTTTTTTGGCCACATCTGCAGCATGCAGAAGTTCCTAGACCAGGGTTCAAACTGGCACCACAGCAGTGGCAACGCTGGATCCTTAACCAATAGGCTACCAAGGAATTCCCTCTTTGAAGACTCTTTAATTAATATCCTAAATAAATTGATAGGATCTGGCATCCATAAAATAAAAGTATGTTATGAAAAAGGAGAAGCAGAGAACTAAATTTGATTTTGAAATGAAAAGTTAATGGATGAACAGAAAAACAGAATGGACTATTCCCCATACCCCACAAAAGTAAGCCCCTTTTTATTCCTATTGCATTGACAAACATTTTAAAAGAAGTTAATATCCAATGTTGGCAAAGATGAGAGGAATTAGACATTCTTTAAGTCTACTTATAAAAGCAGATTTCCAGGGTAAAATCTATCAACATGTATCTAAAACCTGCAAAATAAGTGCACCCTTATTAATTAATTGTTAGACATTCAGCTAACAATTCTACTTCTTGGAAATTAAACTGAGAAAATGAACATGGATATATGCAATGAAATATATATGAATATGTTCATCACAATATTGATGATATAAGTAAAACCCTGGAAATAATTTAACATCCAAAAATATGGTTCTGGGTAAATATCTTATGGTGAACATACATAAAGGAAAATAATCTATTTTAAAGTGTTGCATAGATTTTAATTTATTGATTTTAAAACAATCATCATATTTTTAGGTGAAATGTCAAGCCACAAATAATATGTAGAGGAAAATCGCATTCTTGCACTTTCATATTTTATTTTCTAAGAATGTATATATACAGACAAAAGGGCTTAGAAGAATATAAAGCAAAATGTTACATTGCTCTCTCGCTAATTAAACTTAAAAGGCATTTTTTAAGCACATATGTATCTGTATTTCAAAATTAGATTATAG
This sequence comes from Phacochoerus africanus, assembly GCF_016906955.1. Classification (NCBI taxonomy): domain Eukaryota; kingdom Metazoa; phylum Chordata; class Mammalia; order Artiodactyla; family Suidae; genus Phacochoerus; species Phacochoerus africanus. The sequence continues at coordinate 245,916,602 of NC_062544.1, read as the reverse complement.
TAAGCATAGATTACTTGAATGATTTTAAATTTTAGGGTGATAGTAAGCTTAAGCTAATAGTTTAAGCTGGAGAAAGACGTCCAATAAGGCCAGAAGTTCATAATGGAACTCCAGGAAACTCTAACATTTAAGGAAAAGCAAAAGCATCAAAAAAAAAAAAAGAAGCAGAATTAGTAACATGTAAGTAGAGGAAGAAATAAAATTTGAATTTTTTTTTTCTTTTTTGGTGGCACACAGCATATGGAAGCTCCCTAGCCAGGGATCCAAGCCACAGATGTGACCTATGCCACAGCTGTGGCAATGCCAGATCCTTAACTCACTGCACCACAACGGAAACTGTGAAGATGTTTATAGACATAAAAGGAGGTCAATTTTAAAAGGATAATTTTCAACAGTGTCAAATGTTGCAATGTTGATAATAATAATTACTATTATTTAAAATGAGAGTTTAAAATGTACACAGTTGGTTTAACAATAGAATCACCATTAATATTCTCAGTCACCAATTCCAGTGGGAGGGAGAGAAGAAAGGAAATGAAGATCTCCAGAATATAAACTCTTTCTCCAAGATCAAATGGGCATAGGAAGAGGAGTGAGTAACAACTTTAGATACAGGCAGAGTAAATGTAACATTTTCCTTAAATTGAGAAGGTGCTTCACAGAATAGCTGTGAAATTCAATAAGAAAATGCCAAACGTTATTTTGAAAGATATATAAGGGAAATATATTACAGGAAGAACAGAATGGTTCAAGCTTTAAGTGTGCAGAGGAATCACCTGATAGTCTTATTAAAATGCATATTTTGAGTTAGTAGGACTGAAGTGGGGCCAGAAATACTTCATTTTAATAAACTCCACAGTAATGCTGCTGCTGCTGGTCCATGGACTTACATGCAAAGCAAAGCTATAGAAAATGTTTTAGGGATTTTACTTTCTAAATCTAAATCCATTTTTTGAGGCAATTTCTAAAACAGTAACAGTTCTCACCATAGGAATAATTTCAATATCAACAGTTATAATATTTTTTCACCCTGCCCCATCATTAGTCAACTCAATGTCTTTATACTAAGCCTTCAGCTGGTTTGTTAGTAGGCTTAGTCAATTATGCCCTCTCTATATCAAAAATTTTATTCAGATATTTAAAACAACCTCATACTATGTAATATATATCACCAAAGGTTAAATAGACAAGCATTTGTGCTTCTCTTAGAGTTAGAAACAATCCTGACCTTAGAGTAAGACTGTTTGTAACAGAGACGATGCTGACCAAATATTCCCCATGCTTCCTTGGGTTGGGTCTATTTAAACTATAATCAGATGTGAGTTTTGTCATTTGCACACTAAAGCACTTAAGAACAAGTACACCTCAATTGCTTTTCTTTCTTGAAGGGACATTGGAGGCTGTGTGTTCCAGATGGTACAACTAATGATGTAAGATATTTACACAAACTACACTGGACTTTACATGATTAAAAAAACAGACTTTCATTTTGCTAAACCACTAAGATTTGGTGATTTGGAGATTAATTTCAAGATTTGTGGATTAAAGTGTTATCACTCCACAATGTATCTTATCCTAACTAATAAAAGATTATGAAAAGTTAAATTAATACTTAGAGCATAATGTGCTAATTTGCTCCTTCATTAATTCTAAAAATAAGAGGGTTCTAGAGAAAGCAAAAACTCACATAGATAAGACAGAGAACTTCAGTTTATTCCCTGAATAACACAACCAATAAAGCAAAAGAAAAAGAGCCCCCAAATATTTAAATATTAGAGAATAGCAAATAAATAAAACAACAATTTTCTAACTTATCCTTTAATACAAATGTAGAAATAAAAATCCTAGAAAGCTTTATCACATGCCAATCTATGATAGGAAAAAAAAAGGAAAATAAAATCTTATAAAGTATCCTAAAGTCTGGGAAGCTTTGGACAGATCACATGGGATGGTTGGGGAAGACAATAAAGAGAAAGAGTCTTCTAAGCAGGAGAACTAGCAGGTGAAAAGACCACAAGGAAGAGGGGACACAGAATGATCCTTTTGGAGTAGAGCAGCAGGGAAACTCATTTGGAGAGAAGAATCTGGAAGCCTCCAGATCAGGGGCCTTGTACTCCATGTTCAGTCCTCAGAAATAGAAGAGACAAAACCAGCAGCAGCAGATGCCTCCTGTTGATCATTTAGAAACAGACTGCCATGTTGAGAAGAAAACCCCCTGGTGGGAAGGGTGGGTGCCCTCACAAGCTGACAGCCAGTCCTACAGCTGCCAGAAACTGAGTTCTACTAATAATCAGTAAGCTTGGAAGAGGATTCCAATCTTCATTCCTTTTGATTTTATCCATAAGACTCCTGAGCAGCATCCTAAACTTGAACCTGGACTTCTGACTTATGAAACTATGCAAAAATAAATTATGTTGTTTTAAGATGCTAAGTTTGTGGTAATCTGTTACACAACAATAAAAAACTAATACCAAAAGGCGTATAAAGTTTTGAATCAGGCTGAATGTATTAATATTGTTCATTTCATTCTATGTACTAGCTAGGGACACTAGCTTCAGTTCTGACTGCTGACATGGTTAGCTAATGCCATCCCAGACAAAACCTTGGCACACACTGAACAACACTGAAAAGCCAGACATTCCTTGGCATAATATAAGGGAATGAATATACAAAGACTAGGAGACAGGCATTCTGCCTTGAATGGTTCACGTGGTCCCTACCTATTCAGTTCCTCACGTATCCATCCCACTCCCTAATATAGAAGAAAAGAACATATTTTCATGAATATTATAAAAACAGATTATTGAGGAATTTTTAAAAAGCATTTTACCAGCTGTTATCCCTAGATCAGAAATCCTGCTGGGAGATACTGCAACGAAATGGGCTCCCAAATTTCAGGTGGGATGGGAGAAACCAGGGTGAGTGAGCTTAGGTAGTGACCTGAATCAAAGTCATTGATCAAATCTTGGAGAAAGGATTAACAGCCAAAGATCTCCCAAGAATGAGATGGAAAGACAACCCACAAAATTCTTCATGGAGTTTACCAGTCCAAAACTCTCTGGATTAGCAAATAGAGACTGTTGAGTCACAATACAAAGAAACCACCACCTTGTCTTAATTACCAATACAGAACCTCTTGAATGAAGCAGAGGAGAGATACCCTTGAAGCAGTATCTATAAACTTTTCTCCTACCTTTCGAAAACACAAAATAAATGCACTGGGTAACTGTACTAAGGAAAAAAATTCCCCCAAATTTAGTTATTATTAGATACTGGCATTTGAGAAAGCAAAACACCTAAGATCCAAGGTATGTTGTTCACAACTGAAGTTTTTGAATCTCAGTTGACGAAGGGAATTCTGTCCTGAAACTATCTAACTAGAGGCCCAGTCAGCCTCAATCTTCAATCTGTGAGAGGCCTGAGAACACTGAACTATTTTCAGCAACAATTTGGTCATGTTGGAATATTCCTGCCCTAGTAACAGATAAGTTGTTATCCTGGATGGCTGTCACTAAGACAGTAGAATAGATTTTGATGAATCTCTCATTTTTGAGGCATATTCCCTTTTTAATCTTTTTACAATATGAGCCCCAAAGCTGCCAAATGTAGGAGGGAACCAGAATAAGAGAATGCCCTCTAGCAAGTTCAAAGTTCATTTCAAGCAGTCTTTCCTGTAGCTGAGCCAATTCATCAGATCCAATCAGGCTCAAATAGTCCATAGAATGCCAGGGTACTCTTGAGAGACTGTAGCAAGTCCCAGAAGAACTTCAGTAGAGACGTCTATGAATTGGGACAAAGTCACATTTCTTTTTTCCCTTTGAAACTATTTTCCCTTTGAGAAACTTGTTCCTGGTGCCCTTTTGGACTTTTGTGGTATAAAGATCTGACACAGGAGACTCTGTGATTTGATCAGCTCATCACGAATGAGATTCTACGTTTCTCATCTAGCCATAAATTTAGTTATGACAGGAGTTCAGTTGTGGAATATTCAAATGATATGAATGGGATGAGCTTAAAGCACTGCTAAGTGGCCTATGCAGATGGCTCACTCTCCTGACTTCTTTCCCTCCCTCCAGCTCCCTTTATGGACTCATAAAGAAAATCCCATGATCAAGAATGAAAATGAAAAGATGCTTCGGTGTGATGTACCACCGTGAGCCAGAGGTAGACCTGCTATAAATCTAAAGGCAGAAATGGACTAACAAACACAGCATCTCTCAAGGGTGATGCTGAAGAGCATAGGAGAAACAAACCCTTAAGATGGGCAGACAGATAAACCTTATTTTTCACGTTGTTTAGAATGAGAAATTATCTGATATCAGGATCTCAATGGTTACAAATGGTCTGTCCATTTGTTTAGAGATCTGTAAAGTTAGATCTAAGGCTTAGAAACAAGGAATTTTGGGCAAGAATTGCCTCAGAGCTGAGAATATTTGTGTTCCAAGCTAATTTCACAGGATAGTCCCATACCAGAGAGGTTCCTAATTATAAGAGAGGACAGAATGGCCCACTTAATGACTGTCAGCTGTGTTTCTTTTCAAGTAATCTAGTGCAAGGGCCATAAACTCAAAAATCTACAAGTGTCAAACAGGTACCATAAACAAGGGAAGAGAATTTGCTGATAGAAAATGAGGGATCCTTGGATTTATGGCAAACTGGAGAGAGTATATTCTAGCTAAAGAAGGTAGCCATGAATCAGCTCTAGCTGAATCTTGCTATGTTGGAATGTGGGCCCCAGTATTACAAGATCTTCTTTTGTTTTTCCAAAGAGGTCATGAGGAGTTTCTGTCGTCGCTCTGCAGTTAATAAATCTTACTAGAATCCATGAGGATGCAGGTTCAATCTCTGGCCTCACTCAGTGGGTTAAGAATCCCAAGTTGCCATGAGCTGTGGTGTAGACCACAGATGCAGCTCGGATCTTGCATTGCTGTGGCTGTGGTATAGGTGGGCAGATGCAGCTCCAATTTGACCCCTCGCCTAGGAACTTCCATATGCTGCAAGTGCAGTCCTTAAAAGTAAAATGTAAAAAAAAAAAAAAAAAAACCAAAACTTTAGATGAAATTTTCTGATTTTTAAATCGCCATGAGAACCAACACACAAGTCTGTGGGTACATATGGACTTCAGGCTGTGGCTTTGTGTTACTCGGTCTAGTATCTATTCAATACTCATAAAATAGCAGTCATGTATCATGGCAAGGATGCAGGCTACCTGTAGACTCAAATACACAACTTTCCCTCACAGAGACCACTGCACACTTGCTACTAAGAAAAAAAGCAAAACACCAAATTTATTAACAGAACTTCCATTCATTCAGCTGTTGGAAGTTGGACAGACTACAAAATTCAACCAGTTACCTGGTGAATGGCTGACTACTTAGGGCACTTTTTTCATGAAAGAGCAGTGATTTGTACTTATAGGTTAGAGATATTTAATAAGGAAATAAATCAATGGGGTGATTATTATGGTTTTCATTGGTCTGTGTATTATGATACCTGGAAAGAGCTAGCCTTATGAAATTCCGAACTAATTATTCAGGGCTCAGGTATGGCCTTTTGAGACACACTATCTTTGAAAATGTGATTTTTTTGAAAAAGTGCTACATGCTCTGAATTATCTTATATGGTGCTCTTTTTCCTAAAACCAAAATGCATAGGTCAGGAATGAAGGCAGAAAAGGAAGAAGTATTTGTTATGATTTTATAGTGACTGACTTTTTAATTCAATTAAACTACAATATCTTTAAAAATAAAGGCCTTATAGGGCCAACTATTCTTTTTTTTTTTTTTTTTTGGCCACGCCTATGGCATGTGGAAGGTCTTGGGCCAGGGATTAAAATTGGTGCCAGATCTTTAACCGGTTGCACCAGAGGGGAACTCTAGCGACAACTTTTCTTTATATGATGTATTTGTAGAATTAATTTAGCCACTGTATCAGTGTTTGTTTACCAGTATACATGACAAGTATATTTCTCCATCTACATGGTTTGATTATCTGTGTATAATATACATACACACATTTTTAACTCTGCCTAGGTTCAATGAAAATGTAACAATCTCTACAAAAAGAAAGGGTTTAGCAAATTCCTGTGATGACAAGCAGTAAGTGTGGCAAGCCATTTTTGCCTTTTTCTCCTCTCCAAAACACTGGTTATCAGACAAATACTTAATTGTCCTAATGAACTACATAGATAATGAGTTAGTGTATGTGCTTAATGATATAGGTTTGAATGTTGAAGTTCTGCTATTGTAGGTCTTTAGTAATAAAGATCAACATATAGGCTTAACGACAGAGGTTTGAATGTTGAACTTCTGCTATTGTAGGTCTTTATTAAAAGATCAACAAATGTTTTAGCCTTTAAATTAGAATTTTAAAATACTTCATTCATCCTGATCTGTAACTAGTAAAAACCAGTGGGATATTAGTAAATACCTATTTAATTGCCCTGAAATTATCATCTTTGAAAAGCTTACATTGGAGCTTTAAGCAACTTAAAAGTTATGGTTTAATTCGGAGTTTATCTCTCCCATGCCATTTCCTGAGAATAAAACATAACACAAGTTAGCATTTTTGATCAGTGAACAGGCTTAAACTTTAGAGAACAAACTAACTGACAACTAAGATGTGCTAAATGCCTTAATATCCCTATGTATTTTTTAGAGACCTGCCTTGAATCCAGGCATGGGAACATAAAGAATAGGAAACACAAAGATAAAGTTCAAAGAACTCATGCAAGGACCTCAGCAGTGGCACTCGGTGTCAAAAATCCCCAGTACAAAATGATCTAAGAACTACAATATTTAACAGTCCTTTTGATTTCAAGGTTAAAATGACATCTCCCTACTGCTCTGCAAACCCGCAGTCATCTCAAAACAATTAGTTTGTCAATGCTGAGATAAGCAAACCAAGCTCAAAGTTCAGAAATTGCAATAGGGAGGTAGGTTGCAGCAGGGGGTGCTGGTTGAGGACAGGAGCTTGTGCAAAGGGAAGACAGAGTGCGTTAGCTTTTCCTCTCGCGTTTTATACTATAACGTGCCCATCTTTCTCCTCTGAGAACTTCAGCTGTTTGTGGCAAATGGGTAGGTGTCCTAATTCTTTCATTGATATTTAGTGTCACTCTAGTTCTAGAATCTGTCCTGTAGGCAACCCCGGATTCCCAGAGCAGGGTAAATATCAACTCTGTCCCACCATTACACTGCCCACTAGATCCACGGCTGATGGAAGCAGCCGAGTGATTGCTGGACTTACTGGCAACTTTCTAGGAGGCTGAAGCCCTGGAAAAGAAAATCCTCCCGACAGGGCTCGTTCAGTTGGCACAACTGAGGAAAGAAGAAAAGACCCTATTGATTACTCACAGTTCGCCTCCAAGACGGGAAGCGCTAGGGCGAGGCACGCCAGCAGTGCCCCGCAGCGCCCACCCAGGACCCTCATGGCGAAGCGGGCGGAGGCGCAGGCGGCAACGGTGGCGCGTCTCTGTGGGGACCCTTGCGCTCGGCGCGCCCCGTAGCTGCGACCCGGGCGCCGCTCTCTGAAGACTGCGGCGCAGCGGCGCCTGCGAGCTTACGAGCCCGCGGAGCTGCCGAGCTGGGGGCGGAGGGGACCGCCCGCTCCCAGCTCCCAGCCCCCAGCCCGACGTGGGAAGTGATAACAAGGACTTTTCCAGGAAGCTTTTCTTTTCAGAGCTGGGGGCAGGGCTCAGGGAGAGTGCTGGAGGCCTAGTAAACACTGTCCAAACGTCCTTCCTCGCTCGCCCTTTCCCAATCTCCAGCGTTTGTGGTTTGACAAGGGGAAGGAGAAGCAAACGCAGTAAAAACAAAACAAAACAAAAAACCCTCCAGTGAGCTGGAGTGGAAGGCTGAGCGGCCAAGAAAACTTTGAGGACTCAGAGTTAGGAGTACCCCCGGCTTAGAAGGAAAAATCAGGAGAGACTGAGGTTGGTCATGAGGATGTTAACCTAAACCTAGAGAACACTAGGAACGCTACAGAACACAGAAGTAATAGAAGCAAATATGATAGTTTTGATCACGCACATTTTTGTTTTGTTCTTGCATTTATAGTGTTAAAAAAAAAACTATAGCAAAAACATGTTTTGGGGGAAAAGAGAATGTATCAAATTCTATAAACTTGCAACAGTTCGTGTTTTTGTTTTTTACCCATAACCTCTCCTTTTTGTGTTTAGACATGCACGCGTGAAATGTTACTTAATGTTGAAGTCCGCTGTTGGCGCGAAACTACCTGGATTCAAATGGCAATGCTCTGCCACTTACTAGTTGTATTATCTGTAAATAAATGGGGGTAATAGTAGGTTTTTTCACAATGTTAATGTAAGAATTTAAAGAGGTAACACGTGAAGCAATAAGTGTGTTAAGTAGTAGTACATACTTATGGCACACTTACTATTATCACTTGCAGTATTTCTCTGCACATGAACATATCAATTGATTTATTTTGTCTATGAGTCAAAGTCAATAGGCTGATCATCTTTCAAGGGTGTAATCCTGCTCTGGCTTTCTGTAGTTTTGTGATCCAGCTGCATGGAGGATGATATTAGAATCACTTTTCTGGTAAGAACATTTGCAAAGGAATTGCTGAATATATCCATATACTTCCCTCTTTTATTTTTTTAAATTAATTTATTTATTTTGTCTTTTTGCCATTTCTAGGGCTGCTTCCTCAGCATATGGAGGTTTCTAGGCGAGGGGTCTAATCAGAGCTGTAGCCGCGGGCCTACGCCAGAGCCAGAGCGACGCTGGATCCCCAGCCATGTCTGCTGCTTACACCACAGCTCACAGCAACGCCGGATCTTTAACACACTGAGCAAGGCCAGGGATTGAACCCACAACCTCATGGTTCCTAATCGGATTCGTTAACCACTGAGCCAGAATGGGAACTCCTTCCCTCTTTTAAATTATCTTCCTTCTTGCTGTGTCTGAGTCTACCATGTCAGTCTATTCACCACTTTATTCCCAGCCCCAAGTGATTTAATTATAAATGTAATTCTAATCTCTGTAGATTTGTGTGGTATGCTAGCAATCAGAGCATAAAACAAAATGTCCTTTAAGTATCATATTTAATTACTGAATATTTAAATACATTTAAGCCACAAGACTTTCCTCATCTTGTGAGGAGGAAATAAGAGTAGATTATCAATCTTCAGATCTCAAGATTTCAGGAGGAGGGAAAACATCCAAAATCATGAACCAACAATGTTCATAACAAATCATCCAATACAGATATTAAAAAATACAGAGAGTATGAAGAGGGAAATGTTAAGAGAAATGCAAGGTACCTAAAAGAAAAATCTTACTCTTTCAATGACTCCAACTGAAAGTAAATAAAATTTTAAGACCACAAATATACAGTAGTTGTCAATGCAGAGAAATTGTGTGTCCTACATAGATTGTAATGTCAAACTATGAAAAATAATTTACACTGAAATATTTTAAAATAAAATGCAGAGAAATTGTGTGTCCTACATAGATTGTAATGTCAAACTATGAAAAATAATTTACACTGAAATATTTTAAAATAGAATTTAATAATTATATTTGGATAAAATTTTCAGTTTTTTAATTATCACACAAGTTTGCTCTGTGAAGATGATTCTGCCTTAAGCTCAATATTGATTAACATTTGGTCAGTTTTACTTTGTCAAAATTTCTTTTCATTATGCTTCTAAACATGAAATTAAATCTTATCCAGAGGTCCTGTCATGGCGCAGCAGAAAAGAATCCGACTGGGAACCATGAGATTGCGGGTTTGATCCCTGGCCTTGCTCAGTGGGTTAAGGATCCAGCATTTCCGTGAGCTGTGGTGCAGGTCACAGAAGATGCTTGCATCCAATGTTGCGGTGGCTATGATGTAAGCCAGCATCTGTAGCTCCAATTCCAATTGGACCCCTAGCCTGGGAAACTCCATACGCTGAGGGTGTTGCACTAAAAAGCTAAAACAAAACAAAACAAAACTTACCCAAATTTAACCACTAATCTAATCTTTTTTCCTAGTCCTAATTCTAATCCCATTCCCTCAACAAGTTTTCCATTTCTCCATAGCATCTTCTGCTAATATACTGTCTCATTTACTTATTATGTTTATTATCTGTATCACCATCACTCTCCACCAAGTCAGCCATAAGTTGACACTTGCTATCTGACTCTGTAAGGGTTAAGATACTAGCCACTGCAGCCGCTGACCTTGAACACATCTTGAAAGGGGTTAAGAATAGAGATCAGTAATGAGGCACTCTGTGCTCTGGCAGAACAGGCCTTCAGATAGTTAGATATTCAGGAGATTTTTTTTTTTTTCTTCACCTGCATCCAAAGCATATAGAAGTTCTTGGGCCAGGGATCGAGTCAGAACTACAACTGTGACCTACGCCACAGCAGCAGCAACTTACACCAACTTCAAAATCTGCTGTTATTTGCTAGAAATTGCACTTGAGCTTTATTTCTCTCATTTCATATTAGAAGCCCTGCAAAGTAGGTATTTTCATGCCCATTTGACAGATACAGTACTTGGGTTCAGAGCTGGTAAGCTGTAAGAGATGTTTATGAATTTGAATTGGGGTTACATGAATGAGCAAAAGATATTTTTTTTTTCCTTTTTAGGGCCGCTCTTGCAGCATATGGAAGTTCCCAGGCTAAGGGTCGAATCTGAGCCGAAGCTGCTGGCCTACACCACAGCCACAGCTACGTGGGATCTGAGCCGTGTCTGCGATCTACACCACAGTTCACGGCAAGGCAGGATCTCCAACCCACTGAGAGAGGCCAGGGACTGAACCTGCATCCTCATGGATACTAGTCAGGTTCGTTTCCGCTGAGCCACAACAGGAACTCCCAAAAAATAATTTTAAAGCTAGGTCTATCTTAGTCCCAAATCATTATCTTCTCTTGAATACAATGGACATCCCAGGGCCTTCTCTCCTTTTACCAGGATTTGTAAATATATATTTAAGTAGAGACTGAATGGACACACAGGTCCCTACATATAATGCATTCATTATTTTTCTGTAGAAATATACCTGTTATTTACTTATTTCCAAAGATATATAAAGCAGATATGACATATGTCTTTAAATAAAATAAAACATGTTACAAAGCAGCCAGTAGATCTTGATGCAGAAACCAAATAGCTAGCGATCTATATATCTAACAATCCTGTAAAGAACATACCTCAAAATGTTAACACTGGTTATTTTTGGGTGGTGAGTGTGAGGTCTTATTTTCTTCATCTTTTTCCTTTTTCAGTGCTTTTCACATTTCCTACAATGAATATATGATTTATTTTGTAATCATAACCCCACACATAATAAATATAACACAATTCCATTTCATGTTAACAAAGAAATGTCACTCTCATCTGAACTATTGGATAGTTAGCAAATGTTTTTCTCTCGTTCTTATCTTAATTGCCCCAGAGTATTGTTTCTGTAGTTTTGCAGCCAGAGTCGGCCAGAATCCCATAGGATACCCATCTTTGGGATCCCCATCAAAACACGCACAAGACCTGAGATCTCTGGATCTCAGCTGGCGTCGGAGACTTACGAGGGGGAGCACACTCGGCAGGCAACTCTTTGAATGGGTATACAGATCTTGAATGGGTATAAGGGTCATGTTGGAAATCCCTCAAGCCCTCTCTGGACGCTTCCGTTGCCTAGCTACAAGAACCACATCCACCCCCAGCTCCTTCTTCCAGACCACTCCCCCTTCTCCCTCCCACCTTGGGAGGGGGCGGGGAGCCAGGCAAGTTCAGCCACTCAGAGCCCCCTACCGCGCGGGCAGTCGAAAGGTGATTGGAGCAATGCAGGGGCGGTGCTTGGGGCGGGCCTTCCGTGCCTGGGAGGAACGTCAGCACGTCGATGCGGGGATTTTCGCTGGCTCGTGCGTCCATCCTTGCTGGGTTCTGTGTAACTGCGTCTTTAGTCCGTCTGTTCCTAAACGAGGAGCGCAGTCGTGGTCAGCTCGCTGGCCGGCGTGGTTATTGGGTGTGGTGCTCGGACTGACCGCCCTCACCTCCCTCCCGGCCTCTCCTCTGTACCCATCCGTCTTAGGGGAGCCTCGGAGTGGCGGCGGCCCCCGAGACTCGGCCTGAGACTAGGAGGGGTCCATTCTCGCTCCGGGCTCGGATGGGAGGCGGCGGGAGGAACGGCCTGGGATGTTCGGTCTAATGGCCAACTGCTGCGGCTGGTTCAAGCGGTGGCGGGAGCCCGTCAGGTAGGCTGGAGCAGGTTGGCCCAGTGCGGTCCTAGGGGAAGTGGACAGCTGCGCCCCTTGAGCGGGGCAGGGTACCGCCTCTCCTCTCTCAGACTGGAAGAGCCTTTCCCAGGCCGCAGGGAATGCTTTCACTCCCAGTTGGATTTATCCCCAGAGGGAGAGATAGGAAGACGTAGCCTTTTTGTTTAGTTGCAGTTAAGTTCTTATCCTTAATTCTTATTGTTGTTATAATTTAAAATGGGCCCTAATTAATGAAAAAGTTGTGGATTTTGTATGTGTGTGTGGAATTGGAAACTATCCGTTGTGTATTTTTCTTCTGAAACTTTTGTAATGGGATTTTTTTTTTTTTTTAATTTGGAAGCATGGGATATAGTTTTCATAACATCCACACCCTTCTTACCAACACACACACGGTTTTGTTTGAGGATTTAGGCTTGAAATCTGGCTCCACTACTTAATAATTATGTGACTTAACCACTTTTGGCTCCACCTTCCTCATATATATCAGGGTGATAATATTTATGCTTTAGAGTGTTCTATTAAATGAGAATAACCGTAAATAAAAAGTGTTCTTAGTGTAGTTTCCGCCTCTCTTTGGGATTTAGTTAAGCCCTTTCACTGGAAGAATCCACTTCTTAACGTCTTTTTTTTTTTGAAATGAATTAACGTTTAGCGCGTGCTACTCGATATTCATTCATTTGCTGAGAAAATATGATGTGCCAGGCTCTGTGCTTGGAAGGAGTCAGTGAAAATTACGCTTTTAAAATTAAGCGACTCAACTTTTAAAGAAACCTTAAGTTTGTTAGTCTTTATAAATAATGTTTATAATAGTTTTTAATCTACTTTAGAGTTAGGCCAAGGATAAATTATAGCAAAAATTGGTGTTTTCTTTTTAAAGTCATTAACATTTCAAATAAGTATTTCCATAGGAGATGAACTATCATTTAAAGAATGAATCTGAAAAGCTACACTTATAAGGAAAAATATATATCTACATTTAGAAATTGGCTTTAAATGAAACTTTTGAATTCTCCTCCCATTATTAACTCTTGATGTGAATCTGTTAAATACGTGTTCTGGTCTGATTGCAGAGTCTGCTGAGGCTGGAGGGTCATTCATAGTAGATGCCCCCTTATGTTTTTCTCTACCTCAGGTTTTTAAAAAATATATTCTATTTTTGTAAGAAGGCACAGTAGAATGTGTCCTTTTAACTCAAAATATTCAAAAAGCTTGTACTCCAGAGGAGTTTTCAATTCATTCTTTGTGTTCGCTTCTCTCAGTAGCTATAACATAATAATCTTTGGCATGATTAAAGACAAGAGTTCAGAGATCACGGGATGTGTTGATTTCCAAGTGGAACAGATAATTGGATTTGCTTGATAAAGAAGAATTGAAATTTAACCCCGTAACTCAGAGTTTATTTTCTTCTTTAATAAGTAGTAGCATCAAGATCTGTGGTGTCCAATAGGGTAGTGACTAGCTACATGTGGCTGTTGAGCATTTGAAATGTGGCTAGTCAGAACTGAGATGCTGTAAGTGTATAATACAATGTGGATTTTGAAGATATATTATGCAAAAAGAAAAAAGGTAAATATCAGTCTTTTTTTTCAGTTTGATTACATGTTGAAGTAACTTCTGCATATACTAGATTAAATAAAATATATTTAACTTATTTTCACCTTTTATTTTCATTTTTTAAAAGAAGTTACTAGAAAATTTAAACTGGAAAGTTTAAACTTATGTATATGACTTGCAGTGTATTTTTATTGAATCTCACTGACCTAGATCATAGCCTAATATAAATGACATGGATAAAAATCTCTCAATGTGAGATAGTTAACTATCAAAGGACTTAAAAACAAATTGGATTACATCTATCTTTTAAGTACTCTTGTTCAATGCCTGGTTCATCATAATAGTGGCTGAATAATATTTGCAAAGTATTGTACATAGTTTGATTACTCCTTAGCAGCAATCTTCTAAAGTAAATAATATTAGCAAGTAGACTATTTACTGGAATAAATGAGAGGCGAGCAAGCTGATTTTAAAAATATATCCAATTTTGTGCATTTGTAATATATTGTTCTGTATTTTTTAAGTTTTAGGCTATACCGCTCCTTAGTGAGGTTCTTCTCAGGTTTATATTTTATGAAGATATGTTTGCAAATGTGAGAAGTTTGAGTGCATGTAAGAGAGCACATTATCATTACTAATACACTGTGTTCTGAGGTTACTTTGCTGACGTTACTGTACATTACACCCTTTGGATTTACCTACCTGTCCTCACTTAGATGATCTCCCAATGAGAGATTTTTTTTTTTTAAATGAGAGTAATTTTATTGGTTTAATTTTCATTTTTTTTCTTTTTTGGCAGCCCCATGGCATGTGGAGTTCCTGGGCCAGAGATCAGATCTGAGCCTCAGTTGTGACCTATGCTGCAGCTTTGGCAATGCGAGATTCTTTAACCCATGATTCTGGGCCAAGAATCGAACCTGTGTCCTGGTGCTTCAGAGACGCACCGCAGTGGGAACTCCCCAGTGGGCATATTATTCTAGAGATTAGGATCAGGGATTAGATGTCAGTACACAGAATGTGTGATAATGACAAGGGACGATTGTTAAGTTTCCAGTCTAAATTAAAAGTCAGACTGGTATGCCAGGAAATTTAGGAATAACTAATATTTGCTTGTTAACTCCCAGAAAGAACCTAAAGATAGGCTCAGAACCTTGAGAAGACTAAAAGCTAGACCCACAGATAAATAAGTGGCTTGCTTCTATGGGCTTTTTAAAAAAAAAAAAACACTTCATTTTGAGATCGTAATACAATAATCAAAACTAGGAGATTAACTTTGGTACAATACTGTTAACTAAAGTATACATTTTATTCTGAGTTCACTGGTTTTCACACCTAGTCCAGTGTCCATCCTCCCCCCACTCAGTCTTTCCTTGTCTTTCTTAACCTTGAGACTTTGAAGAGTGCTTGTCAGTTTTGTAGAACACCCCTCACATTGTTTGATGTTTTCTTGTGATTTACTAAAGGTATTGTTGTGTATTTGGGTAAAGGAATACCACAGAGGTCTTCTGTCCTTCTCAGTACATCGTTATCAAGGGGTGCATGATTTTGATATGTCTTATCACTGGTGCTGCTAACATTGATCACTTAGTTATGGTGGTGTCTAAAAGATTTATCAATGTAGCGTTTTGAGTCAAACAGATTTGAATCTGAATCACAGAAGTTTTGGCACTTTTCCCCCAGTCAACTTTGGATAATTCCTAACTTGCAACATTTTGAGAAAGAAAATTTATGCAAGTACTTGATACTTTGCACATTTTAGTTATTCGGTAAATAATACCTCTGATCTTAGGAGATAAGTGGTGATGAGTAGATTGCCCCTCCTCACCCTCCTCAATTCATTTTATCTCTCTTATGAGTATAAATATCCTCCCCTTCTGGTCTTTATGTTAGTGGAAGAAGGGTTCCTTTTCCTTCCCAAGGCTAATTCTCACAACTGTGCTCTTTATTCCATTTCTTCCCAATTCCTGGTGAACTTCAGTCATTCAGAATTCAGCCAGAGATCACAGAGAGGACATCTGGGATACAGAAATAAACCTAAGCTTTTATCCCAAAATTTATTGTTTAATTTTATCATCAAAAATACAAGGTATGGAATTCCCCTTGCGGTGCAGCAAAAACGAATCTGACTAGTAACCATGAGGATGCTGGTTCGATACCTGGCCACGCTCAGTGGGTTAAGGATCCGGCATTGCCATAAGCTGTGTTGTAGGCTGCAGGGGTGACTTGGATCCCATGTTGGTATGGCTGTGATATAGGCTGGCAGATGCAGCTCTGATTTGACCCCTAGCCTGGGAACTTCCATATGCCGTGAGTGCAGCCCTAAAAAGCAAAGGAAAAAAAAAACCAAAAAACAAAATACAAGATCTCTTTCTCTTTTGTTTTCAGAGCTGTGCTCTGTTCTTTCGTTATGTAAACATGTTCAAGCCTCTCTTACCTAAAACAAAAAGGAAATATTTCCTATTGCTGCTGTAACAAATTGCTGTTGACTTAAAACAAATATTTTATTCTACGGTTCTGAGATCAGAAGTCTAAAATGGGTCAGCAGTGTTGCTTGATAACCTTTTGGAGGCTCTAGGAGAGACTCCGTTTTTCTTTGCCTTTTCCAGCAAAGAAAGAGACTGCCTGCATTCCTTGACTGTGACCCTCTTCCTCCATCGTCAAAGCCAATAATAGCACAACATATCTCTCTTCTCTGATCTCTTGCCTCTTACAAAGAACTCTTGTGATTATATTGGACCTGCCTGGATACTTCAAGCTAAACTCCTCATCCAAGAACTTTAACATAATCACAGCTACAAGATCCTTTGCCATATAAGTTAACATGATACTGTCACAGTTTACTTGGTCACTATCTCACCATAACAAAGCATTGGAAGAGCAATGGCAGACATTTTACAAATTTATTAAAGCAAAAGTACATTTTAAGAGAGGGAGGGAGAACTCACATGCAGGCAGGTTAAAAAAAGGGCCCAACTCACTCTGCAGTAGTCTTTATATCCCACAGTGCTACCTGAGGGAGGCCCAATTTGATCTTCTGATTGGTCTTGGGGAGGATACCTTATTTGCATGGGGACAGGTTATATGGTGGCCTGGTGATGAATGGGCCACATTCCTTCTCTAGCAGTCTAGGCTGGTCAAGGTGAGGGAAAGAGGATTACAATGAGACCTGGCCAAAGGCTTTTGGGTTTAATCTTCTTGAAGGGGACTTGAAGCCTGTAATAAACATATTCACAGATTTTGGGAATTAGTTTATGGACATCTTTGAGAGGTTGTTTTTCTGTCTACAATCCTAAACCACCCTCTATCCCTGCACCCACTACCATTTATCCTTCTCTTTACCCCAGACTTACATATGACACTATATGACTGGTATTTTCTCAGCTTACTCCCCTCTCATGTGTTCCTTAAATTACTGCATTAGAAAACTTCTACCCAGATCCTTCAGTCATTCTTGCCACACTTGAGGCTGCCAGGTTATTAAATCCAATGGATTTTTAAATTTTATGTATTTATTTATTTTAATTACTCAATTTATTACATTTATAGTTATACAATGATCATCACAAATAAATTTTACAGCATTTCCATCCCAAACCCTCACTGCATCCCCCACCCACCAACCTGGCTTATTTGGAAACCATAAGTTTTTCAAAGTCTCTGACTCAGTATCTGTTCTGCAAATAAGTTCATTGTGTCCTTTTTTTAGTTTCCACCTGTAGGTGATAGCATTTGATGTTGGTGTCTCATTGTCTGCTGACTTCACTTAGCATGATAATTTCTGGGTCCATCCCTGTGCTGCAAATGCCATTATTTCTTTCCTTTTAATGGCTGAGTAGTATTCCATTGTGTATATGTACCACATCTTCTTGATCCACTCCTCTGTGGATGGACATTTAGGTTGTTTCCATGTCTTGGCTATTGTATATAGTGCTGCAATGAACATAGGAGTACATATGTCTTTTCGAGTCATGGTTTTCTCTGGATAGATGCCCAGGAGTGGGATTTCTGGATCAAATGGTAGTTCTATGTTTAGTTTTCTGAGGAATCTCCATACTGTTTTCCACGTGGTTGCATCCATTTACATTCCTACCAACAGTGTAAGATGGTTCCCTTTTCTCCACACCCACTTCAGCACTTACTGTTTGTAGCCTTTTTGATGATGGCCATTCTGGCCCATGTAAGGTGGGACCTCATAGTGGTTTTGATTTGCATTTCTCTAATAATGAGTAATGTTGAACATCTTTTCATGTGTTTTTTGGCCATCTCTATGTCTCCTTTGGAGAATTGTCTGTTTAGATCTTCTGCCCATTTTTGGATGGGGTTGTTTGTTTTTTTGGTATTGATCTGCAACAGGTGTTTATAAATTCTGGAGATGAATCCCTTGTTAGTCACTTCTTTTGCAAAGATTTTCTCCCATTCTGTGGGTTGTCTTTTTGTGTTGTTTAGGGTTTCCTTTGCTGTGCAGAAATTTTTAAATCCCATTTGTTTATTTTTGTTTTTGTTGTCATTACTCTAGGAGGTGGATCAGAGAAGATGTTGCTGTCGTTTATGTCAGAGAGTGTTTGGTCTATGTGTTCCTCTAAGAGTTTTGTAGTATCTGGTCTTATATCTAGGTCTTTAATCCATTTGGAGTTTATTTTTGTGTATGGTGTTAGGGAGTGTTCTAATTTCATTCTTTTGCATGTGGCTGTCCAGTTTCCCCAGCACCACTTACTGAACAGGTGAACCCAGTAGATTCTTTTCAGTCTTTTGGCATCATCTAACACTTAAGATCACTGTCTTCTTGGAATTCTAAGATTTCTTTTTCCTGAATTTAATTTTTTTTTTTTCTTTTTAGGGCCGCACCCATAGCGTATGGAGGGTCCCAGGCTAGGGGTCTAATTGGAGCTGCAGCTGCAATGCCAGATCCAAGCCATGTCTGTGACCTGCATCACAGCCAGATCCTTAACCCACTGAGCAAGGCCAGGGATTGAACCCGCAACCTCATGGTTCCTAGTTGGATTCATTTCCACTGTGCCACAATGGGAACTCCTAATTTTTTTTTTCTTTTTCACCTTTCTACCTACTTCATTTTCTATCTCTTTGCCAGTTACCCTTTTTTCATCTCACTTCAAAGTTTGCTCCAGGTTCTGTCTTCAACATTCTTTTCTTCTATATATTCTCCCTTTGGGGTCAGTCTTATCATATAAAGGGACTTCAGCTACCACCTCAACATAACTTTCAGGGCCATGTTTCCACCACTGCTTAAAGATTTATATATACAGTTACTACGGAATCCTCAATCCCCACACATCCAAAAATGAACTTACATGTTTTCTCATTTCCATGCCAAATTACTTTTGCCTTCCAGTTACCCAAATAAGAAGCTGAGAGTGATCCTGGACACCTCTTTGTGCCTTATTATCTCAAATCACCAGGTCCTTTGGTTTCTAACTGCTTAGTAACACTTAGGTGTCTTGCATTCCTTCAGCCTTTGTATACCCACTGCTCTGTTTTAGATAAGGTTACAATTATTTCTCTCCCAGATCTCTTTGACAGACTTTCCACTATTCTCCTCTCATTAATTCTCCACACTGTCAGTGGTCTTCTTAGAATGTAGCTGATTTTAAACCTTGAGCCTTTACTAATGGCTTACTAATGGCCTTTAGGATAATATCCAGACTTCTTACGTACAGGATACTTGCAATTTGACCTGAGCCTGGCTATATGGACTCATTATAAGCCATTCTTTCTCCTCGAGTAATTCCAGATTTGGGGTACTTAAATTCTTTAGTATCTCCATTCCTCCTGAATGCCCTACTCTTTTATGACTATTCCTAGTAATGCCTAAATCTCAGATGGGAGATTCTTTCCTTTGGGAAGTTGTCTTAGAATTCCAGTTGGATTTTTTACCTTGATGTGTGTTTTCTTTTTGCTTTTTTAGGGCCACACCCACTACATATGGAGGTTCCCAGGCTAGAGGTCCAATTGGAGCTGTAGCTGCTGACCTACACCACAGCTCACGGCAACGCTGGATCCTTAACCCACTGATTGAGACCAGGAATCGAATCTAGTTCTCGTGGATCCTAGTCAGATTCATTTCTACCATGCAGGATGCCTTGTATTTTCCTAAAGGCACCCTGTATTGGTCTCTGCTTATCCATGTCTTTTTTTTTTTTTTTGCATTTTTTTAGGGCTGTACCTGTGGCATATGGAAGATCCCAGGCTAGTGGTCAAATCAGAGTTGCAGCCGCCGGCCTATGGCACAGCCACAACAGTGATAGATCCCAGCTCTATCTACCACCTACAGCATAGCTCATGGCAACCCCAAATCCTTAACCCACTAGCGAGGCCAGGGATCGAACCCATATCCTCATGGATGTAATTTTCTCCTTGGACATTTGTATTTCTTCTTTTGAGAATTTTCTGGTGATTTCCTTTGCTGTTTTTCTGTGGGGACAGTTCCATTTTCTTACTGATTTTTCTAAAATAAATTTTGTTTGTTTGTTTATTATTTTATTTATTTTTTTGTCTTTTTGCCTTTTCTAGGGCCACACCCGCAGAATATGGAGGTTCCCAGGCTAGGAGTCGAATCGGAGATGTAGCTGCCAAGCCTATGCCAGAGCCACAGCAACGGAGGATCCGAGCCATATCTGCAACCTACACCACAGCTCACGGCAATGCCAGATCCTTAACCCACTGAGAAAGGCCAGGGATCGAACCCACAACCTCATGGTTCCTAGTCGGATTCGTTAACCACTGAGCCATGATGGGAACTCCTAAAAGAAATTTTAAATGTCTACACTATGAACCCTTTCTCTTTAGTATATGTTGCAGATATTTTTCTTTCATTTGTTATTTTTAAAAATTTTTTGGTAGTTTTTGAAGCATAATCATTAATATTTTTTATGTTCAAATATATATTCTTTCAGTATAATATTTAGGAAGTTCATCACCATTCCAAGGTTATATTCACCTATACTTTTTTCCTAGTACTTTTCTCCTTTAATTTTTAACATTTGAATCTCTGCTGAAATTTATTTTATGTATAGGGAACAGCCCTCATCCGGGGCATGGAACGCAAGATCTGTCAAGCCATAGTTCTCAGTAAATACCTGACCCTGTCAGCAGGTCCTCATTCTTACATATAATCTACGTACTCTGAACTCTGATTATTCATACCAAGTAGCATCTAGTTGGATGAAATAGTGCATATAACATATGATAGAATATGTAAGAGTTTAAAGACGATTTCCAAGATTTCCAGCAAAAATTGAAAGCAGAATTTTGGAAAGGGTATAATTTTACCTGGGTCTTGAAGAAATTTGTGCTTCCTATGCTTTCCATGAGCATTTTAGGAGTAGTCCACCCAGAGAGGCAGAAAATTAACATCAATTTAAAAAGAAGAATTTGGTGGCAAGAATTATGTAATATTATTTAAAATAATAAAACATATTTTTACCATTACTCGAACAAAAAGAAAAATATAATAAGTACTTTTGTGCCCACCACCTAGTTTTAGCCATCACATTTCAGTTTTTTTTTTCCTGAAGAAATAAAGCTCCTTGAAGCTCCTTGCACCTGCTTCATCTCCCACTATCCCTTCCCTGAGGTGACCACTAGCTAGAACTAGTTTCTTGCCCATCTTTGTTTTTCTTTGTCATAATTCAGCCTATGAATGCTTTACTTCACATTTGTTAGTAAATTGTTATTCAATGTGGCCAGCTGTAAAAGAAGAGATTCAGATGTCACAGTAAGCAATGTGGATTCATGCTTTCTGTACATAAGTGTGGTATCTAGTAAAACATGCTGTGATATATTTTATCTCAGCTAGGAATTTTTTCCGTGGAGAAACAGCACCCTAACAGCTATCTTTCCTAGTCTAAGTAAATATAATTATAAATCCTGTACCATTTATAGAAATTGCTGGTTCTTAATTTCTTAATTAAACTGTACATACAGATTAGCAAGGATTATCTGATGTACCATGTGCAGAACTGTAATATATTTCTTTTTATCCCCCTACAGCTTCTTGTTTGTTCATAAATATCTTACATTTCTTTTTATCCTCCTACAGCTTGTTTGTTCATAGTAAGGATTTCAGAATTTTAGGATAGAAGGGGTTCTAGAGACATTCTGATTCTATCCATTTATACTTTAGAAGTGAACAAACAGACATTAAGAATTTTACTTGATCAAGTCTTCAAAGTTGGCCTATGACCCCCAAGTTTGGTCCTCTTATCAGTGCTTCATAAATTTAGATAGAGATTTTGATGTAATATTATCCTGGATTCTACAATCTGAATTAAAAATGACCGAAAATAGTGCATTTGTACAATAAAACCACACCATAAATATTTTTGGTAAATTTTTTCATTGTATGAATTTTTTTTTGTGGTAGATATTTTTATTCTCTCACACGTATCATAAAACAGTGTTTCCAAGTCCCTTTTCATGTGTATTTGTTACTTTTAAAATTGCTCCATGTAGTTTTAAATATTTTAGGTAATATCAATTTCGATGTATTAAATTTTGCTTTATGGTGTTTTTTAGTGAAGTGTTTTATTTTAACTTGCATAATATTTTTGAAGTAGAAATAGCTTTTCAGTGTTTATTTCATTTGAAATATTGTCTTAGTTGACAGATGAGGAAGTTTAGATTTGAAGATGTTCAAAAGATTGTAATAATGGCATTTAGAAAAGATTCAGAATTCAAATCATTTTCTGCTTCTAAGTTCAAAACACCAAAATTATGTGGCTTATGTTTCTGATACATTAATTTGTTATATAAAAAGAGACCATGAAATAAAATACATAAAACAGGCTTTGACTCTCTTAATCCCTAATTTTTTTCTTTTTTTAACTCAGAATTATTTTAGTTTTAAAAGTATTTCTCCCTGTTTATTATTATTATCATTTTATTTATTTTTTTGTCTTTCTGCCTTTTCTTGGGCTGCTCCCACGGCATATGGAGGTTCCCAGGGTAGGGGTCTAATTGGAGCTGTAGCCGCCGGCCTATGCCACAGCCACAGCAACGCGGGATCCGAGCCACGTCTGCAACCCGTATCACAGCACACGGCAACGCCAGATCCTTAACCCACTGAGCAAGGCCAGGGATTGAACCCGCAACCTTATGGTTCTTCGTCGGATTCATTAACCACTGTGCCACGACGAGAACTCCTCTCCCTGTTAATTATTATCTTGAATCCATAATCATGTAAATTTTCTCAGAAAACTTCAACAAATTTGATGTAAGAAAATAGGTAATTTTAATTACTTCCAAATTCTGAAGCCTCCTCTTCTGCCACTCTCCAGCAGGCCCATAAGGCTGAGGGTTCCCCCAGTTCTTCTTGACCATACATATTACCACAGCAAATAAGCCTCAATTTATTCATTCAGTGTTTCATACATCTTCTCATCTAGAATTTATCTTAACTCTGAAGCCCTAGGGTCACATGTACTAAGCATGCATACATCAGGCATCTTTTCTGAACAAAACAATACAAATATATTTTCTGATTCCCCCATTTGTTAAGTAAATACTAAGTAAAATTAAAATAAGTAACTTTAAGTTGAGGAAGTACTGCAATAGATGCGGGTTCCGTCCCTGGCCCAGGAACTTCATTGTGCCATGGCGTGACCAAAAAAGAAAAAGTATGTAAATAAATTTTAGGATAAACTAGATGGTTTAAGTTGCCCTTTAAAATAATAATTGCTATTTTTTACCAACCATTGTATTTAAACTCCCCATGGAAACTTCTGTGACTAACTTCTTTTTTTTTGGCTGATGTTGTACCATTTGGAAGTCCCTGGGCTACTATGCCACAAAGAAACTCCTTTTTTTTTTTTTTTTTTTGACTACTTATTAGCCCTGTAACCTTGAGTGACTTGTATCTGCTTTACTTGCAGGGACAGCATGAAGGTGAATAATAGGGTAAATGGCTTTGAACTATCAAGACATGATATATAAATTCAAAGCATTGATATTTAGGGTTTGGGAAAAGCTGGGAGCGTTTATTTCTGAGATATTTAATATGTGGCATTACCACAAAGATACTACTATTTTACAAAACTTTGTAGTATTTGATATTGTTCATCTCTTAACTCTTTTGGCAGCTGTTCCCATCACTGCTATTTCTTTGACCTCATTCCTTTCTGACTACAATTTTAAGGGTTTCTTCAAAGTTCTTGGGGTTCCATGTCCCCTCTCCCCTGGCTCTTATCTCCCTCCTGTGCCCTTCCTGGGCTCTTTCATCTGTTCTTATAGTTTTAACTACCATCTGTATGTCTCATAATCCCAGTCCAGATCTCTTCTCCAGCTTCAGACTTCAATGTGAGACAAACACTGCTGTCAGCATGAGCAAAACTGAACCCATTAATCTTCCTCCATAATCTGGTCCCTGCCCATGTCTTTGGTTTCATCTTGCAGACTCCCTGTTTTAAATTTGATGCTGTAGTAAGAACAGCTATGGGGTAAGCATTTACTGCACCTTCCCTGCATGTCTTATGTAATTTCACCAAATCCCTATGGGATAGACCTTTTTATTATCCCATTTTAGGAAACTCTTTTGAGAAGTTAAATAATGTATCCCCGGTCATATAGCTTGGAAATGGCAATTCTGGCTGAGACTGAACACAGCTCACTCTAACACCAAGTTCATGGCCAGGTATCAGAGTACCCACAATCCTTATTATGTTACTTATTGCTGATACAAACATACTGTACATCTTATCCTTTCCATATTAGCCTTCCTTGTTTGGTATATAATTCAAGACTTACGGGTAACTGTAATAAGAGCAAAGTGATCACTTTCAGTTTCTGAGGTCACATTATTAACTATTTGATGATACTGGTTCCTTAAGTAGAAGTATGTCAAGTTCCCTTTCGACTCAATACATAATTGTGTTGAATTGTGATTGTGTATGAATGTAACAAGCATATTCTTTTGTTTAAGGCTACTTTCCTGAGGTGTGCTCTTAATTCCTAGGTTTAACCAGTCCTTACTTCCTTGGTGTGGTGTCTTCTAAGGCAGTGTTCTTAGCTTGGGACCTCTTTATCTTTCTTTCTACTTTCGCCTTCCTCTTGCTCAGCAAACTGCTACATTTAAGATCTTAGCTGAGACATCACCTTTTAAAGAAGCTTCTCCTATATCTCTAGGCTGAATAGTCTTCTTGCTCTGGATTCCTCTAACATCTTCTGTATGTGGATAAGCATTTTAAACTTCCCTCCTCCCTCTCTGCCTTTTTCTTACAGAGTTCTACCACCCTGGCTTCCTTGCTGATTCTAGAACGTTCCTACATGCCCCCACCTTAGTGCCTTTGCCCCAGCTGTACTCTCTTGCCCCAGATATTTGCATGACTAACTCCCTCCTTCAAAGCCTTGCTCAGGTTTTCCTTTCTTAGTGGGGCCTGTTCTGATCACCTGTGTAAAACGGCAGTTCACCTCCCAGCCCACTCCTGCTTCCCTTTATCTTGCTCTCTGTTCTTTTTTCTGTAGTATCTAATCACCTTCTAATAGATGGTATAACCTATACTTTATTTATTTATTATATTCATTGTTACTGTTTCCTGCCACTAAAATGTAAGTTTAATAAGGGAAGAATTTCCTCATTAGTTTTTGTTTTTCATTGTTGTGGTGGTTATTTTAGTAACAGGTGAATCTTAAGTACCTAGAACACTGGTGAAGGGAATATAGAAGATAGTAACTATTTGTTTAATAAATAAGTTCACATCTAAGAGAGTCAGACCTAGAGAGATAAAGTACACCCTTTCTTGCCTTCTAAGCTCTGTTTTTTAACCCTTCTTGGGATGATTGCTATTTAAGAATGACTGTACTTGGCTGATACCCTGACTCTAACCTATAGGAATGTAGCCAAATTATGCTGTGACTTTCCCTCTGTATTCCCAAATCCACAGTGTTAGTGGATGGTTTCACCACTTATGGAGCAGTAATTAAGCCTGGAACAGAAACGGGCTTTAGTGGTGGACTGAGTCACCAAGATAAAATGACTAATATAGTAGGTTTGTTCCTTTATAACCTTTCCTAGGTTTAAGAAGTGCCCATTAGGTGAATTCAGTTCTGGTTCTGACTGTAACTAACTCATTGTCTTACATCTTATGGCTTATGTTTCTTCAACTGTAAAATTGAACTGGACTGTATTTTTTTTTTTTTGACTCCGAAGTTTAGCTGTATCATTAGAAATATTTTAAGCTTTATAAGTTAGGAACGCTCTTTCAAAATATGGTAGCAAATAAGTTAATCATGTCACCATACTATATTTAAAGCATATTTAAGATTCATGTTTGGTAAGGTGCTGCATATCTGAAAACAGTTGAGCATACTAGTAGTATCTAGAATCTAACAATTGTTCTTTTCTTATGTAATTTTACAAGAAAAAGCAAATATGTAATAATTCTTAGAATTAACTGGAAGATTTCCTTTAGATGTGATAAATAACTCATGTTAGAATCCATCTCCCTCCCTTCCTTTCTCTCTTCATTCTTTCCTTTATTTCTTCTCCATGCTTTGGGTTATCTATTGTACACTTTCCCCACTTTTGCCTAGAGAACAAAAGGATGACACTTTACAGGTATTTTTCTAATATTTGCTTTTTGAATATATATTTTATTCATCATTGTGCCCTCTAGCACCCAGCATATTGTCTTATAGATGCTCCTTAAGTGTTGCTTGGATGAATGAATTTGCTTTTATTTTCCCTTTATTTGAGTAACTCAGAAAGTGATTTTTTAAATTTTTTATTATTTTAAGAAAGGTGACTCTTGTGATGGTGGGACTTGATAATGCTGGTAAAACGGCAACAGCAAAGGGAATCCAAGGAGGTAAGCTGAAAAAAATTTATATTTAAATTCTGATTTATTTATTTAAATTGCTTTATTGCATATTCATTGGGTACAAATAAAATGCACTCAATAATATTCTTGGTATACCTGTGGCTAATATAGTGAATAAACCCTGGCTTAATAGTACCAGAGTATTATGTTTCAGATTTGACTGAATGCAGAGATGCAGAGGTTCCTTGAGGAAGAGGAACTGTACCTGTCTTCTAGCCAGTAGGAAGGAAGGAAAAAGTTAAAAAAGGACATGTCCCTACTGTTAAGGATCCCTGGGCAGAATTTAGTCACAAGGCTACATCTAAATGAAAGGAGGTAGAAATATTGTCAGCCAGCATAGCTCTCTTTGCAACTCTTGATTTTTTTTCAACATGTTATATAACTTTTGGTTATGTTGAAGATACATTAGGAAGTTTCTAGTGGCTCAGTGGGTTAAGGATCTGGCATTGTCACTGTAGTGGCTTGGGTCAATGCTGTGGTGTAGATTCGACCTCTGGCTAGGAACTTCTGCATATCTCGAGTGTAGCCAAAAAGAAAAAGAAAGATATATTAAAGTGTTTTGTCATTTATATTACATCTCATTGTATGTATTTATTTAGTCTTAATTTAATGCTTCGTAACTACAGTATAGAAGTTACTGTGCTAGTGAGTTTGTTGTGTACCTAGAAGATATAGCAGGAGCCAGGCATCTAAAGGGTAAGATTTGGGAGAAAACTAACATATATCTGTTCCTGAAAATGGATGTTTCAGTAAGATATCATGCATGATAAATAGTCACAGAGCTTTTATTTATAGAAGTTTATGAAAGAAAATTAACACGTTTTGTCACCCAAAATTCTGCTAAGTAACATTAGATGCAAACTGCATTTCATTGTTTAAGGATTCTTCCGAGGACTTTTTGTACCCCTCATGCTGTCACCTAGGTTATGTTCTTGCAGAGCACTCACTGTCACCATCTAAAACAGGTGTTGCAAACTTCTGTAAAGAGCCAGATAATAAATATTTTAGATTTTAAGAGTCATATGGGCTCTTCCCCAGTTGCACAACTCTGACATAGTGATGCAAAAGTAGCCACAGACAGTATGTAAACAAACGAGCATGGCCATGGCCATGTTCCAATGAAACTTATTTATAGACACTAAAATTTGATATATTATGAAATATTATTCTCTTTTTGCAATTATTTTAAAATGTAAAACATATTCATGTAAAAACAGGTGACTTGATAGACTTGGCCCGTAGGCCATGATCCCTTATCTAAATACCTTCTCTTTCATTTTTTCAAAGCTTTAGTGTCTTTAAGGGAGCTTGATCTAGGAATATGATAATCAGATCATCTAATTATTTGTATGTAGTTAGAACATCCTCTGTCCATTAGGCCTTTCTCTTCTGCATTCCACCTCCACAAACCCATCAGTTTTTTTTAAGTCTAGGAAATGGTCAAACTGTCATATTATGGGCAAAAAGTCAAGGCTCCCTTCAACTTTGAGCTCCCCTCTGGCTTGTTTTTGTTCCTCATTTCCTGTTTACTCTTCAGCATACTCCAATGACTTAATTTCTGACTTTTTTCCTTTTTTAAAGATTCCAGTTGTATAGAACTACTTGACGATTTCTAAATTGAGCCTTTTTTGATAATGCATATTTTTGTTTATGCTGTTCCCACTTTTCTTTTTAGAGAGAATGTCAATTTATCCTCAAAGACATACTTTTGTCATATATTCTCCTTCTTTATGAAGTCTCTTCTGATCTGCTGCCCTCACCCCTTAGTGCAATTGGCTACTTCTCCTTTGTCTACTTTTATCTATATCTACTGTGTCACTACCTTATTGCCCTTCTGTTTATATATCTGCCACTCCAGACTGTAAATTCCCCCAGGGTAGTTTACTCTTTTTGGTGTTCCACTTCAGGCCATGCCTTATGTGTAGTAGGCATTCTTCTTTTTTATATAAATGGACTATCTTTTAGATCAGTTTTAGATTCATAGCATAATTGAATAGAAGGTACAAAGAGTTCCCACGTAGCCCCTTTTGCTTCTTCTGTATCCTGCACCAGAAAGGTGTATTTGTTACAACTGATGAACCTATATCAACACATCATTATCACCCAAAGTTCATAGTTTACCTGCGTGTTCACTCTTGGTGTTGTACAATCTCTGGGTTTTGACAAAATATGATATCCACCATTATAGTATCATTCAGAGTAGTTCCACTGCCCAAAAGATCCTCTGTACTCCACCTATTCATCCCTCCTTTCATCTCTAGCCTCTGGCAACCAACACTCTAACAGCCTTCTTAAACATTTCTCCCGAAGGGAACCGTCCTACTCTTTTGGTGGGAAAGTAAATTGGTGTAGCCACCGTGGAAAACAGTATGGAGGTTACTCAAAAAACTGAAATTACAGTTATCATATGATACAGTAATCCCACTCCTGGGCATATATTCAGGCAAAACTGTAATTCAGAAAGATATATGCACCACTTGCTCATAGCAACACTATTTATAATAGCCAAGACAAAGAAACAACCTAAATGTCCATCAACAGATGAATGGACAAAGGAGATGTGGTATAATACATTAGGAGATTAGGATTAACATATACATGCCACTATATATAAAATAGATATTGCAACAGGGGCCTACTGTATAGCATAGGGAGATCTACTCAATACTGTGTAATAACCTATATGAGAAAATAATGTGAAAAGGAATGAATATATGTATATGTATAACTGATTCACTTTGCTGTACACCTGAAACTAACACAACTTTGTAAGTCAACTATACTCCAATAAAATAAAAAAAAGTGGTATATGTATATAGTGGAATATTATTCAGCCTTAAAAAGAGTGAAATAATGTCACTTGCAGCAAAATGGATGGACCTAAAGATTATCATATTAAGTGAAGTAAATCAGAAAGAGAAAGACAAATACCGTATGATATCACATATATGTGGATTCTAAAATATACAAATGAACTTATCTTTGAAACAGAAACAGACTCACAGACATAAAGAACAGACTTGTGGTTGAGGGAGCGATGGACTGAGAGTTTGGAATTAGCAGATTAAACCATTATATATAGAATGGATAAACAATGGAGTCCCACTGTGTAGCACAGAGAAATATATTTAATATCCTGTGATAAACCATAATGGAAAAGGCAAGTAAAAGAATATATATATGTATATATTCAGAAATTAACACAACATTTTAAATCAATTATACTTCAATAAAATAAATTTTAAAAACCATTGGCACAACATTGTAAATCAACTATACTTTAAATAAAAAAATTTAAAAAACAAACAAAAAAATCCCCACATTTCTCCCATGGCTTCTCTTCTTTAGCTTACTTTTGGTTCTTCTCTTTGTTTTTAATTTTTTTTAAATTAAAAAATATTTCATTGTATATTTCCTCCTTTCTTTTGAGATAGTCTTCTTCCTTTCTAACTGTATTGCCACCATCTAAATGAAAAGCCTGGATTTTTGTTTCGTCTATGGAGTTATTATAGTTTCCTAATCTAAGAGTATTTTCTAATTTTGAACTTCATTTCCTTCTTCTCTTCATGGCTGTCAAAGTGATTGCATTAATAGAATATAGGTTCAGTTGTACTATCAGAGGCAGTGGTTTAAAAAAATAGAAGTTTATTTCTCATATAACATCACAGGCAGAAGTAGGCCAAGACTGGCATAGCAGCTCTGTGGTGCTAGGGATTCAAGTTCATTTTCCTATTCTCTCTGCCATTCCTAGTGTTCTTCCTTGCCTACCTGGTCCAGTGTGGCTCATTACTACATGTGGATTTCAGCTGAAAGGAAGACGTAAAGGGCAAAAGGAGACTGTTTACCTTTTTTTAGTTTGTGAACCAGAAGCCACCATATCATTTCAGTTCATAGGCCATTGGCCAGAACCAGTAAGTGGTCCAGAACTGGCTCCTACTTGCTCTTAGTGGCTCATATCAGTTAGCAAGAGACAATAAGACCCCTTTGTTCCTAACTCTGTGTTCAGGTGCTTCACAGTGGTAGTTTGAAATTGGCCATAGTGTATGTATTTACACCATGAAAACTGGCAAGCACTATAAATCAGAATTCCATAGCCTGCAAAGCCAGTTAAACATTTAACAGTATACCACAAGCACACTACCTGGAACCTTGTCTCTTGTCCACCCCTAGCTGCCATAGAGACTGGGGGTTGCATTCTTTGTCCTAAACAGCCATGTGCTCAACTTAAAAATCCAGGATTCTCTGAATCTCCAATACTATTTTATAACAATTCTATGAAACTCTTTGTATTTCGAGTGGGAAAATTCTTCTTTGTGTAAATTGTCCCAAGCATCATTGGTATTAACACATCTTTATTGTATTATTTGTTTATGTATATATTTTCTCTTTTTCTCTCTATATAAGAATTCTACAAGATCAGAAAATAGTTTTTATTAATTTCTGTATATCAAGGACCTTACATAGTACTCAGCATAATGTAGGCTCAATAAATAGTTACTGACTATATATTTTAATCTTTAACTTTCTAGGTGTTGTCTTAACAAAGGCATGTTACAGAAATCCTCAGAATTGGGGACTATATGTCTTTCTACCCCTGGTTCTTCTATGATGCCTAATTTATATTTGAATGATTACAGGCATGGATGGATGGCTATGCATATGGAAGAATGGACATAAGGACAGCAGCTTTAGCTGTCTAAGCATTCTGGTGTTCTGGTGTTCTAGTGTTCAGCCACTGTATACTTTGTGCCAAGTGCTAAGGATACAAAGATAGTTCCCAGCTGTTGGGAATGTATAGGTTATTGTGAAGACCAGCAAGAAGACAGAATATAGGAATTCCCATTGTGGCTCAGCAGTAACAAACCCAACTAGGATCCATGAGGACACAGTTTCAATCCCTGGCCTTGCTTAGTGGGTTAAGGATCCAGCGTTGCTGTGAGCTGTGGTGTCGGTCACAGGCATGGCTTAGATCCCACATGCTGTGGCGTCGGCCTGCAGTTGTAGCTCATATTTGACCCCTAACCTGTGAACTTCCATATGCCACGGGTGCAGCCCTAAAAAGACAAAAAAAAAAAAGAGAGAGAGAGAGACAAAATATTATGATAGAGGGTGTGGGTGATACTGTAAATAGGAAAGAATCATCAGAGAGGGATTTATAGAAAAGATTGTAACCTAACATTTAGTCTTGAGTCTTGAAACAGAATCATGAGTAAGAACCAGAGAAAAGAGTAGCCAAGGTGGGTACAGCGTTCCATGTAGCAAAAGAAATGGGCTTTTAAAGTCCTGAATACTTGAACTTGAGTCCTGGCTCTGTCCACCATGTAACCTTGAAAAAATTACTTAATTGGAATTGGCTTCCTGGGAATATTGCCATCATTTCATCTGTTCTTAAATCGCTCCCCTTCCTAAAATGTTCTACTTTCTTTGCTGTACTATTTTATCTTGTAAGATTTCATTCCCATTTCATTTCCTCCGTGAAGCCTTTCTAGGCCATAACTCACTTCTCCCTCTGCTTTACCCATTTTCTTTTGAATTCCCTCCATTTTAGTTTGGTCTGCTAAAACAGAATACCACAGACGTGGTGGCTTAAACTACGGTTATTTGTCACAATCCTGGAGGCTAGAAGTCTGAGACCAGGATGCCAATATGGTCGGGTACTTAGTGAGGGACCTCTTCCTGGCTTATGGATGGCCATTTTCTCACTTGTATCCTCATGTGGTGGAAAAAGAGGAAACAAGTTCTCTTGTGCCTCTCTTTATCAGGGTACTAATTCCGTCATGGGGTCTCCACTAGTGATCTCCCCTAAACCTAATTATCTCCCAAAGGCCCTACCTCTAAGTACCATCACACTGGGGATTAGGGTTTCAATATATGAGTTTTGGTGGGAACGTAAACATGCAGTTCATAACACCTTCACACTGTCCTCTCCAGACTTGTTCACAGAACATATAGGTTCTCATGTTATTCCCATTAATATTCTTTTTTCTGTATTGTGCTGTATATTCTTTTTTTTTTTTTTGTCTTTTTGTCTTTTTCTAGGGCCACACCTGTGGCATATGGAAGTTCCCAGGCTAGGGGTCTAATCGGAGCTGTAGTTGACAGCCTCCGCCAGGCCACACAGCAATGCAGGATCCAAGCCGCGTCTGTGACCTACACCACAGCTCATGGCAATGCCAGATCCTTAACCTACTGAGCAAGGGCAGGGATCGAACCCACAACCTCATGGTTCCTAGTCGGATTCATCAACCACACGGGAACTCCTATGCTGTATATTCTTTGAGATCAGAAGCCCTATTTTATTCATCTCTACATTCTAATGCCTAGTGAAATCCTGGTACTGAGTAGGTGTTCTGTATATGTAGTTCCCTTAGCCCTATTCCTTATCTCAGGATAGTTGATTTATTTTCACTGATGATTTCCTGAGGTACCTTTCAAATCATACTCAAAGATAGCTGCCTAGATCCACATTTTTAGATGTCTAGTGTAATTTCGTTTTTGGAATATATGGCTGCTTATATTGCTTCTAAGCTTGCATTTTTCTCCTTCGAGATAAGGAAAGGTCTTTTAAAAATGTGACTTGTAATGTCTCTATGAACTTTCTAGGGAGCGGTGTAAACTGCTCTGAGGTGCTTGCTAAAAGGGAGTGATACACTTCAAGTCTGTTTCTCAGTCACATCTAAGCTTAGAAGCAAATGCCTTTCAAATTCATCTTTGGGGTAGCAGATGTTTTGCTGAGTGTGGAAATGATAAAACCCTTTAAACCAGTGTTGTTCAGTGAAGCTCTTTGTAATAATGAACATGTTCTATATTTTCTGTCCAGGAGGGTGGGCCACATGTGGTCCAGCTACATGTGGCTTTTGAGTGCTTGAGTTTAATTGATTTAAAAAAGCCACATGTAGTTTGTGGCCACTGTATTGAGCAGGCAGCTATAATTAGGGCTCTGTAGAATATTTGTTGTGGATTCCAGCAATGAAGAAAGAATGGAAGAAGCAGACAGACATGAAGTTAACTCTTCTCTGTAACCACTGATTTAACAGGTTCTATTCTTCTTTCAAGAGTTCACTCCTGCTATTCTTCTATTTTTATTTTTATATCTCTCCAAAAAGGGTCTTTCGCTCTCATTTTCAGTTCTAGAGACTTTTGCAAAGATGAATCTCAATAAAGGACTACTTCAGCCACCTTATTTATATGATTGGTCTGCTGAAATACCTTCTCTGGCTCCCAATTCTCTATCTTTAGAACCCTCTTCAATCTGCATTCAGTCATAATGGTTTGCTTTAACTACAGTGATGTTCTGCTTTTTGTACTTCTTGCCTTTGCCTTCTCTGTCACTTAGGTTACTCTTCTGACTGTCTAAATCCTACCTAGCTCTAAGGCCTAGGTCCCAGCTCATAGTTCAAGTCATGAACTTTAGTGATCTTTTAAATTTCTTGTCATTACTCCTTGGCAGTTATAATCCGTATATCCTTTACCACCTTTTTGGTGATGTCATATGCAAAAGTCCAAAACATTTAATTATAAATTTATGAGAGTATCCAAAACATCTTCCTGTTCAAAAAATAAAATCTACTCTTTATATTTGCAGTTATAGCTTTAATTAAAAAAGAATGGTCCTATACTCTTCATAGTTTCTCCCATTATTTTGTTCTTCTAAACTGTTCTCTATAAATATTTAGTTTTTCTTTATAACTCCATGGAGGTTGTAATGGTTCCTGGGGATGGCTTTGGTGTTGAGGTTGAAATTTTTATTGTTTGTAACTTGGAGAGTAAGTAGCTTTAAAGGCAAGAGTTCATTTGCTTATTCATTTTGCAGATACCTCTTAAGTACCTGTTAGATGGGAGGCATTATTCTAGGAGCTAGGGTTATATCAGTAAAACGAACAAAAAACTGTGAGGAATTCCTGTGTGCAAAAAGTATGAATTCTAGTTGGATATTTTATAGTATCTATCTTTTCCCCAAACCAGTGTGCTTAGATATAGTGCTTATTGTTTAAGGAAATAATAAACATTCTATTTAGTACTAAGGTATGGTCAATTACACTTATGTTATCTAAGTTGTGGAGTTAAATTCATGTTATTAATTTAAAGTCTAAAGATTCTTCCTTTTGTATCATTTGTAACAGAGTATCCTGAAGATGTAGCTCCTACTGTTGGATTTTCCAAAATTGACCTTAGACAAGGAAAGTTTGAAGTCACCATCTTTGACTTGGGAGGTGGAAAAAGAATTCGGGGAATCTGGAAGAATTACTATGCTGAGTCCTATGGGGTAATATTTGTTGTGGATTCCAGTGATGAAGAGAGAATGGAAGAGACAAAAGAAACAATGTCAGAAGTGCTAAGACACCCTAGGATATCAGGAAAGCCTATATTGGTGTAAGTACTGTTGGTGTCACTGTGAATGTAGAGGCAGCAGCATTAGCCAGTAAATAAATTTACTTAACTTATAGAATAGTGAATAAGCTAAAATTGTCACACCCTCGAATATTAAAATATATGTGATTAACTGGGAGTTGTTAATCAAGACCTTATTATAATGCAATCATAGGGATTAAGGGCAGAGGCTATATAATAAAGAAGCCTTCTAATTAGATCTCCTGGGGTTTCAAACATAAACTATTTTATTTGATAATTTACTTTTTTCAAATTTTGCATTTTGAAAAGGTCTGTTAACAAGGCTCTAAAGTGTTTTTTTATTTTTCTCTTTTAATGACTTATATTTTGCCTTTGTCCTTTTTTTCTTGAAGAGTATTGCTTGATCATTATTTAGATGGTTTATTCTAATGCCATGTTGATTTCTCAGTTTTTACCTCTACATTTCAAAATTAAACATGTAATCTATATTGTTACCAGATTAGTCATATGCTTAGCATCATTTTGTCTGGTTGCCTAAACATTTAAAAAAAAATTAAGTGACAAAGGGCTTTTTGCACTACCCTATCTGATAGCATTTCTGCATAGTCAACACCAGATGGTGCTATAGCTTTGAGACATAGTAAAGTGCAAGTCGTTTAAATTGCTCTTAGGATTGGAGCAAGTGGAATATGTGCTCTTGCCTTCTTGTCCCTTTTCCCTTGTTCTTGTGATTCATTGCTAATGATTAAAAAACCCCAAATAAATTATCCATGGTTAGATTAGGAATTATAAGCAGATTTTCTCGGTAGTCTTCAGTAATAAATGAACATTTTTAAATGAGGCAATTTGGAAGCTCTGATTACAAAAAGTAAAACTTTATTGTATGTATCATTTATTGTTAAGCTTATACTGCTTAATTTTTACTCAATTAGAAAAGTTATTTGATATTATAATTAATTCTCACCTTTATTGAATCTGAAAGAAATTTTTTTGTTTCGTTTTGTTTTGTTTTTTAGGGCCACACCTGCAGCATATGGAAGTTTCCAGGCTAGAGGTTGAATGGGAGCTGCCAGCCTACACCACAGCCACAGCAGCACCACATCCAAGCCATGTCTGCGACCCACACTACAGCTCATGGCAATGCCAGATTCGTAACCCACTGAGTGAGGCTAGGAATCGAACCTGCATCTTCATGGATACTAGTTGGGTTTGTTTCCAATGAGCCACAACGGGAACTCCTGAAAGAAACTTTAATAGACATGTCTACAAAGAGTAAACTTTGTTGAACCCCTTAGACTAAATTAATCTCTACAACTCAAAATTAAAAAAGAAACAACTCACAACTAGGGTGATTGCTCACCATTATAATTTCATAATCAATGGGATTGCACAAAGATATGAGAATTAATTACTGATCATATATGTTTATGAAATATAGACTGATTTGCCACTTGACCAATTCTGCTCAAGGGAGTTTTACAATACGATAACATAGAATTGTTATTAATAAGGTAAATTTTTGAGATTAATGTGCTTTAAAAATACACAAAATTTACCAAAAAGTACATATTTTTAATAAATTTAGAAGATGTGACTTATATCTGGAATATAATATACGGCACAAAGGAACCTTCCCACAGAAAAGAAAATCATGGACATGGAGAGTAGACTTGTGGTTGCCAAGGGGGAAGGGGAGGGAGTGGGATGGATTGGGAGCCTGGGGTTAATAGATGCAGACTCTTGCCTTGGGGATGGATTAGCAATGGGATCCTGCTGTGTAGCACTAGAAACTTTGTCTAATCATTTATGATAGAACATGTAATGTGAGAAAAAATAATGTATATATGTATGTGTAACTGGGTCACCAGGCTGTACAGTAGAAAAAAAAAAAAAAGATTAAAAAAATAAAAAAAAACAAAAAAGAAGATATGGCAAAGAATGAAGTTAAAAAAATTGTTGACCTGTCATGCAGAGGGCAACCACTGCTATTATTTTGATGAATTTTCCCGTACATATTTTTGTAAAACATGTAATGTATGCAGAGTTCATATAATACATAAAATTTTACATCCCACCCTTTTTCTCTTCATAAATCCCTCTTGATTATCTACCCTAGCACCACATTTGGAAGTTCTCCTGTTTAGCTATTTCTCTCTAACCTACAATTAATTTATCTTATTAATGTTACTGTCCTGATATACTTTGAATCTCTTTACTCCTCTCCATTCCCCTTGATGTTACTTCCTTTCAACCTTTCTTCACTTCTCCCGTGTTAACAGTCTCCTAACCAGTCTCCTTTTTTTTTTTTTTATGGCCATGCCTGAGACAGGCAGAGGTTCTTGGGCGAGGGATCGAACCTGAGCAGTTGCTGTGAAAACACTGGATCCTTAGCCCACTGCACCACAAGAGAAATCCAGGAGCCCTTTTCCTCATTTGATATTTTTAAAATTATGAAATTGATACATGCATTAATAAGTGAAACAATGCAAAAATAGATAAACTATATAAGAGCTCTTTTTTAAGTGCAAATTTTACTTTTCCTCTGTTCAAAGTCCTTCTAGTTGCCTTCATAGCTCTACACAGGTAGGAAATTCTGTGTTATAACTGATAAAATGCTTACACATAATAGGTATAGCATTGCAAAGCCTTATTGGATAGTAAGTGAGAGGGGCCTCCAGTAGAGTCCTCTAAGCTCAGTGCTAGGGGCTGGTGGGTGTGGAAACACAGGGGAGCCTACCTGAATTAGGAGGCAGGCTACAGTGCTCCCTTTTGCTTCCTTCCTGCCCACAGTCATCTGGACCTTTCATCTGCAAAATCCAATTATGCTTCTAATTTCTTTTGCTCACCACTTGTCTGAGCCTAAACCAGTTGATTTAGGACCTACAAAGCTTCTTAGAACTCACTTCAACACCTTGGTAATTTTCTCTTTCTACCTTCTCATAATGAGCAAACAGAACAGCAACAGACATCTGAGAAGATTCATTCAACAGAAGGAAATAAGACTGTAATCACAAAATTAAAAGGTAGTGGAGCAGGACTCATTCATGCTATGGGAAGCAAAGTAGAAAACCAATAACAATAGCAGATCTTGGACACTCCAGCTCTACCTTACTTAGTTCTGCACACCAGCCTGAGAGCATGTGTCAGTGCAAAGGAAGCCTCAGCCAAATTTCACTTTATGTCACAGACGTGAGGGTTCTCTTGAAAGGTCAGAATCATAGGTCACTAGGCTTCTGTGTTTTATTAGCTTGGAAGTTCTGTTTGGCAGTTCTATGGTATTCATTACTTAATCAAAATCTCTGAAATAAGTGAAAAAGTAAAAAAAAAAAAACATGGGTTTAAAGAGAAGATGGAGAGTCTGGAACCTGGATTCTAAGAGCTAATGTAAATTTGTTTATGACCCTGACAAGTCACTTTACTTCTTTGGACTTAGTGGTTAAATACCTCTTCTTTATTAAAAGTAACTGTAAAATACTATAATTTTACTTGTTTGTATTCAGCTATATATTTTAATGTGAACTGTAGTATAGTTTGTACCAAGAATCCATTTCAGTAAAAAGGTAAAAAATGATTTGTACTCCTTCTAAAGAGAGTAAAAATGGATGCCGTGCAGATGTTTTGCTCTATTATCTTGTTAAGCTGGGTATTTTTGCTTGTTTTGTGTTTTGCCTTTTAGGGCCACACCTACTGCTTTTGGAAGTTCCCAGGCTAGGGGGCGAATCTGAGCTGCAGCTGCCAGCCTACACCACAACCACAGCAACACCAGATCCAAGCCATATCTGCGACCTACACTGCAGCTCACAGCAATGCCAGATGCTTAACTCACTGACCAGGGCCAAGGATTGAACCTATGTCTTCATGGATGCTAGTCGGGTTCGTTACCACTGAGCTACAATGGGAACTCCTGTTGGTTGGTTGGTTAGTTGGTTGGTTGTTTTCTCCTTTGTACAGCCGCACCTGCAGTATATGGAAGTTCCCAGGCTAGGGGTCGAATTGGAGCTGTAGCTGCCAGCCTAACCATAGACACAGCAACGCCAGATCCAAGCTGCATCTGCATCTGCCAGCTACATCACAGCTTGATGCAAGTGGGATCTTTTAACCCACTGAGCGAGGCTAGGGGTCAAACCTGCATCTTCATGGATACTAGTTGGATTCTTAACCTGCTGAACCACGATGGGAACTCCTTGTTAAGTTGTTTATTACCCAGAATAGAAAGTCTTTTTCTCATGTATTTACTACAGAGATTAACTTTAACCTATACTCTGATTACATAAGGTAAGTATTGTATTACCCACCCTCATATTCCCCCCATACACACTTTTTTTTTTTTTGTCTTTTCTAGGGCCGCTCCTGTGGCATATAGGAGGTTCCCAGGCTAGGGGTCCAGTCAGAGGTGTAGCCACCAGCCTACGCCACAGCCACAGCAACTCAAGATCCGAGCTGCGTCTGGGATTTACACCACAGCTCATAGCAACGCCGGATCCTTCACCCACTGAGCAAGGGCAGGGATTGAACCCATAACCTTATGGTTCCTAGTCAGATTCGTTAACCACTGCGCCACGACAGGAACTCCACAATACACACTCTTGCTTTAACCATTTATAACTTAATTTTTTAATAAATCCCTAGAAAAGTAAAAAAAACTAGTTGTATAAATAGCACTGGCATCAGCAGTATTTAAATTTTAAGCTCAACATCCACTGTAGAAAATATTTCATTAATAATACAAGACACTGTTTGTTGATTACTTGTGGAAAGGCCTGAGCTGGGAGGTATTTTAAACATCTTAACATATTGAAATTTTCAGCTTCCCAAGGTTATACCAATGTTTTAAGAAGATACCTGCTCTTTCTACATCTCTTCTGTCTAGTATAGTCACAAAAGTAGCCCTTAGAGAGATTGTAAATTACTCTTCCTTTTTTTGGTCAAATCTCCTAATACTTATAACAGAAATAATGCTAGAGATCCACAGGCTGAAATTTCCTCTCAGGGTAATAACAGTTCTACTTGTGTTAGCACACTTGGACTTTTGGGGTGGTGCCACTTTCTGATATACTGTTTGCTTTTCTGTGGAGTTGTATGACCTAACTTAACTTTTGGCCCGGTCTTGAAAATTAGATGCTTCACAACAAAAGCGTTAAATGTATAGGAGTTTCTCTCAGGGAGGAAAACGTAGTATCTCATATACAATCTGCGTAGATGTTATGAACATTTTAATAAAAAAGAGTATCTTGAGCCATAGGTCTTTGCACCATGGGTGGCCTCCTAGGACCTTCTGAAATCATACACAATTCTGAGTGTATGTGCATTTTTCTTGGGTAGATTCTAGTTTTCTTCAAATTCCTAAAGGATTTCATGACCAAAAATGTTGAAAAACATGGCAGTGAGTTCTCATATTAGGAGAAATAGTGACTAGAATTTTATTATTTTTTAATATGGGATTTTTGTTTCCAACCTCCATATGCCTGCTTGACTCACCTTTCTTCTAGATAGTATTACGGGAAAATGTTAGTTTGCAAGCATTCTTTGAGTTATCTTCTTTATTATAAGTGCCCAAGAGAAGTTAATTAGGTAATGGGTTATACTAATACTGTCCTTAGAATTTGAGTCAAAGGTACTTTTACTAAGTTTGACCTTTTGATAAGAAATAGGAGAGGAGTTCCCGTCATGGCACAGCGGAAATGAATCCAACTGGGAACCATGAGGTTGCAGGTTCAATCCCTGGCCTCGCTCAGTGTGTTAAGGATCCGCCGTTGCCATGAGCTGTGGCGTAGATTGCAGATGTGGCTTGGATCTGGTGTTGCTGTGGCTGTGGCGTAGGCTGGCGGCTACAGCTCCGATTGGACCCCTAGCCTGAGAACCTCTGTATGCCGCGGGAGCAGCCCAAGAAATGGCAAAAAGACAAAAAATAAAATAAAACAAAAAAATTAAATAAAGCGTGTTGGGGCAGGGGAGGGAAAGCATGGGCTCTCTGTGTGGAAATTATCCAGGAAGTCAACCAGCTGAGAAGCTTTACCAGAAACCATAGCTGCTATTAGTGAAGCTAGATGCCATTAGAGACAAAAGGAAGCCCTCAATAAGGAAATGCGGAGGTGGGTCAACAGTATAAGTAAAGCTAATAAACATGGCGGCTTGGTAAGTTTCCATTGAAAAAAAAGAAATCTAAAGTCAACGGGCACTATAAATAAAGTGAGTGGGGGTTTCACTTGGTAAAAATAGCAAATAATGGACTCACAACTAAAACTAGGGATCACAGTTATTATGTGACATAGGTAGTCCATACAGTTTCCAGAATTCTAAAAAGGACCCGGTTCTCCTACTTCTTTTCGTTAACCCACTGAGCAAGGGCAGGGATCGAACCCGCAACCTCATGGTTCCTAGTTGGATTCGTTAACCCCTGCGCCATGATGGGAACTCCAACACGCTTTATTTTAAAACAAAACACTGAAGGAAATCCTATTGATGGTATTGTTAGGCAGCAGGGTGTTGTATGGTGACCAGCTATATCAGCAGCAGACCAGACCGCCTATATTTTTCAGGGTGAGTCCAGGGATGCTTCTGGCTTTTTCACAGCCTCTCCAGATCTCTCTGATCCACAGCAGAAATCAAGATCTACTTACTTTTGTGTCCACTAGGCCTTGAGTAGTTTACTTAATCTTTCTGAGCTTCTGCGTCTCCACTTGTAAATAAGGACTTTAATATTTGTGTTGTCGTGTGAATAATGTGTTTAAAGCATCTAGTGCAGTGCTTTACTAGTATTCTGAGCATGTATGTGATGGTGGATGTGAATAGTTAATGTTGATAATATGCTATGTCTTGGTAAAGATGAATTAGGAGAGCCAGTTTTAAAGTGTCCTATATGAATTCAGG
Source organism: Phacochoerus africanus (assembly GCF_016906955.1). Classification (NCBI taxonomy): domain Eukaryota; kingdom Metazoa; phylum Chordata; class Mammalia; order Artiodactyla; family Suidae; genus Phacochoerus; species Phacochoerus africanus. Next base: position 245,874,766 of record NC_062544.1, on the reverse strand, counting down.
CTACATGAATCCTTTGATTGCAGAAAATGATATGCCTTAGTGGATATGACTGTAAGCCCAAGTGCTCAAAGTAATTTTTATTATTGCATACTTCCCAAACCAGTAGATTCCTAATATTGTGCCTCTAATGCTTAAGAATTTTTCTTTTAAGGTAGTAAGTTTAAGAAAACTTGCTACTTTTAGTGGCTACTCTGTGTGAATAAACAAAATGTTCAACTAGTTACTTAAATATGTTGTTTGATTAGGGTGCTTTTAAATTATAACAATGAAAATTGTATGGGATATATTGCTCTGCTATGAATCTTTCTGTGCTTAAGTCTTGCTTTAAAATCAGTATGTTCACATATTAGTGATACTAGAAAATTAATGTTTTACAAATCCATCTGGATATAATTATGAATACTAATGAATACTAAATAGTATTTTATATTCTCAGTTTTCATGGTAAAATAATTTAGGGACCGTGATAAATAAATATCAGTAAGGCACTTCATAAAAGGATATAACAGCGCTTTAGAAGGGGCAAAAGAAATGTCTGTCACCACCTGATTAGCTGGGGAGTTTATCAGTTTTTAAACTTATCTTTTTTATAATGTTCCTTAAACATTTGAAGTTGACAGATGGGAAACATCTTTTTCTCTGGTAATGCTTGATAACTGACACGGTGGAAACTTCAGTTTCTTTATATTTTATAAATTAAAATTATTTTATAGTGTTAGTGTGTACATATATATATATTCATATTCTGGTTTTTCCTTAATCTCATTGTGCTTTCAGTTAATAATTTTGCTCCATAGTTCTTTAAGGAAAAAGAACTATCACATAGACTACTCTCATTTTCCCACCACAAACTTTGCTTAGTTATCTGCCTTTATTCCTAACCTTGCCTTCCCGCCTACATATGGAAGAAGTATTTCTACTCCTATCCAGGGTCAGCTTCTCCATTCTTACTCCATATCCCACCTCTTTCAAGTATTGTATGTTATCCCTTCCCTTTCTCATATCAAGTTTCTCTCTCTGGATAATTCCCATCAGCAGAATGTGCTCTCGTGTCTCTTTAAATATTGTGGAATCCTTTGACTCTGCATCTCTCTCCACTTGTTGACTTATAATATCCTATTCACAGTTTTGGGAAGAATTGTCTCTAGTGGTTGCTGTGTTTATATCACATTCTTTCCTCAAAATATTCCATTTGTGCATCCATCTCAACAAATTATTTCCATGTTGCCAAATCTATTGTCACTTGGCTGTTCTTATTTTACCTAAAATTGACTATTTCCTCAACCTTGTTTTTCTTTAAACACTCTTGCATTATAGCATACTTTTCTTAGTTTTCTTCATACTTCACTGATGATTCCTTCTCAGTCTCTTTTGTTAATTCATCTTCCGCTTTAAGTCTAAATTTTAGAATACCCAGGCTCTTATCTGGGCTTCCAATTTTTTACATCTATATACTTTTGACACCTTAAATACTGTTTCTTTACTCAGATGACCCAAATCTATAGCAAGAGTTCCTACTGATACAGCTAATATGTTAGTAACTTCTACTTGGAAATTTTATGGTCATCTTAGGTTCTCTTGGCCAAAATAGAACTTCTTTTTTGTTTTGAGCAGGAAAAGGTTTATTGTAGGGCCAAGCAAGGATGGCCTGTGCTCAGAACCCAAACTGCAAAATAGAATTTCTTGATTTCCTTCTCACCCCCAATTTTGAAACCTTCATCTCTGTTTTCTCCCATCTCAGTAAATGGTATCATGATCCAATCAGTATCCTGTAGATTCTGCCTCCTAAATCTATCACATTTTAGTCTAACTTTTTTTCCATCACTATATAGTAGTTAATTAGGTTCAAATCCCAATTCTCTATGTACAGTTGCTATGAACTGAGTCAGGTTACTTAACCTTGCTATACCTAGGTGTTCTTGTTGGTAACATTGTAAAATTATTAGAACAATGTTGGGACATAGCAAGAATGTACTTTATTAATCTTGAGAGTTAGTCCTATTGCTACTGCTGTCACCACAATCTCCACTCCTATCCTAGCCCAAGTCTCCATCATCTCTTACTGGGACTATTGCATTGGCCTTCTAATTGTTTTCTATACCTCTATGCTTATCTGCCCCAAATCCATTCTAACCTATTTTCCATTAAGTAGTTAAGATGATTTTTCTCAAATATAAATTATATAGCATTATTCCCAGGCCAAAAACAGTCAGAGGGCTTTTCATTCATTATGCTTGTGAAAACTTCAGACTTCAAAGCATTGCATCCAGCCCCTGCTGACCTTTCTTAACCTCATCTCTTACTTCACTGCTCTTTTCCCACTATGATAGAACTGTACTGCTCATTCTTCTTTGAGCCAAGTAAGTTATACGCTCATACTGTTTGTTTCACATGCCTGGAATACATGCTTCCCTTGTCCTCATCATTCAGCTCTTCACTAATATTACCTTTTAGAGATGCCTACATTGACGGCCCAACCAAAATAAGTCACTCTTACAGTCTCTTATTTTTAAATCTGCCAAGAACTTAACATTGTCTGATAGTGGATTTGTCCTTTACTTATCAAGTAGAATGTTAGTTCCAAAGCTCTGTTCTTATGTGAGTTCAAACTGTATCCCTAGCCCATAGTTTAGTGCCTGCTTTCACGCATAAGTGATGGAGAAACTTCTGAGAATACAGTCACCTTTATTTTTTACTTATTTGCCAACGCTTGATCTGTAACCCACGTTACAGAATGGACCCATGTTCAGGAAAAGTGTGTTTGAACCCAGCTTTTTAGACCTTACGCTAGATTCAGCGCCTAGTTACCAACTAGACTCTTCATTAAATACATAGTTGGGTTTTCCCAGGTGTTGACCACTGAACATGAACGATTTGATATAGCTTCTAGTTTGATTTTGCTTTAATATAGCACCCTTTGAAGTCTTGTTTTATACAATTCTTAACTACCAAAATACTCTTTTTTTTTTTAATATTTATTTATTTATTTATTTGGTCTTTTTTCTTTGTTGTTGTTTTTGTTGTTGTTGCCATTTCTTGGGCCGCTCCCGCGGCATATGGAGGTTCCCAGGCTAGGGGTTGAATCGGAGCTGTAGCCACCAGCCTATGCCAGAGCCACAGCAACGCAGGATCCGAGCCAAGTCTGCAACCTACACCACAGCGCACGGCAACGCCGGATCGTTAACCCACTGAGCAAGTGCAGGGACCGAACCCGCAACCTCATGGTTCCTAGTCGGATTCGTTAACCACTGCGCCACGACGGGAACTCCCAAAATACTCTTAATGAGCCTAAAGGATTAAGTAGTTGTCACTTACTAAGATTCATCTTGTTAAGGCATTGGAAGTTACAAAAATATGTACTAGAACTTGATACTTGTCTAGAAACTTAAGATCATTTATCTCATTTTCAATAGTTAACCCATGAGTTTAAAGCTAATATACCATTTTTAGTTTAATAATTGAAAACTTGTTTTATGTCACTACTTTTAGAAATTTCTATAATTCTAGTGGGTAAGGGCAAAAGGGGAAAATTATAACTTAATATAACATTATTCCCAGGCCAAAAGTGATGAAAATATGTGAATGGCTCTGTGAAATGAAGAAAAATGGGAGACATTAAATTAAGGGACACCCTTCATTCTAAAGCTGGAAACTTTTATAAAATAGCTTCTTTATTTTGAGCCACAACATGGACAACACCAACAACACAATACCCTGCAAGGATTTCTTTTTTTGTATTTTACAGCTAGTCCAAATTTTTCTTTAATAGTGTTAACATATTCTTTTGTGCTATTCATTACCATTTCAATGTTGTTGATGCTTTCTCCTTGTTCCTCTACTAAGTGGGATATCTGAATGAAAAGGTCCCTTAAATCCTTCATTTGGTTCTCCAAATTAACAAGTTCTTTGTGTCTCTGTTCTATCTCTGAGAGTTGTGCTTTAGTGATATTGGTTTCTGTGAGTAAGCTTTCATTAAAAACTTCCCATTTTCCTTGATGGAGCATATCATTTACTTCTTCTTCTGCCACTTCTTTTCCAGCAACTTCAAGCTGACGGAAAATAAATTTCCTGCACTTCTCTTGTTTTGCTGCTATTGTGTTGTTGTATATAAACATAGTTTGCTGAAAATGGCGGAACATCGCAGCATGCTGAGATTTAAGTATCCTTGTGATCACTGATGATGGACCATTTTCATCCTCTGACTTTTTAACTTCTTTTACTAAATCATCCAAACCTCTCTTAATGTGTTCTGCTTGGATTTTTATCTCTTTTGTAATGCTGGACTCTCTCTTAAGTAGACTAAATCTTCTCATTGAAGCCACCAGGCTTTTCTGTTGCTGCCCAAACTTTTGAACATCATCTGTCAAATTGTTAATACTCTCCTGTAGTTTTTGAATCTCATGTAAGTGTCTCTCAGCTACAGGCTCTCTTTCATAAATAACAGCTTGCTGCAGAAACACCCCTTGTTCCTCTACTTCTGTAGTTGATGCATCCTTGTCTCTAGAGAGCTCAATTTCCTTTGTTCGTTGCTTTAGTTCTTGAAGTCGGTCTTTCATCTTTCCTTCCCTCCTAAGGAGCAAAAACGATTATGTTGAACAAAGAAAAGTTTCGTATTTTCTCAAAATGGCATTTGGCTTCACATAGCTATGTCTATTTTTCAGGGAAAGACCTCCTAGTTTTCTGAAAAGATGTTTAAAAAATTAGAAAAATCAGAATTTCCTCATGAAGATTACTGAAATAGGAAAAGCAATGTAAAATATTTTGTAAATACTTTGCATAATGCAAGAATTCTGTGTGTTACTTTTCAGTTGAGTAAAGTAGCTGAGTCAGCAGTGATAGAGAAATAATTGCCCCCCAAATAAGTTCTTCAGTGTCATGATACTAGCATATAATAGATATTTCTTCGTATAGGTAGGTATGTCTTATCTTTTTAGGATTAAAAGGCCACTCTTTAACATTTCCTGGTCACTAAAGATATGGTTCCCAGTTAACTTGATCTATGTAATGTTAAAAAATACTCATTTTGCTAAATATGTTTAAATTCAGCTAGGAGCAGTATAGTGACAGGACAGATTCCACATAAGAGCTTTAAGCAATATAGATAATGTAGAATTTATCTTAAAATGTCTTAGGCTTCTGGATTGATAAACACATTATTTGATACAGCTTTGTTTTCTTATCCATTGCTTATAGAAATATATAGAAACATATTCTTGGTTTGATAATGCTGATTTCTCATTATTAGCACTCCTTTGCAAAGATATATGTAGACTGTCTTAGAACATTTATATCAATTCATAATAAGTGATATTTTTATAAACATGAGAATATATTTATATGAAATCTTGTTTTGGAGACACTGATAGTATTGACACAGCTTGCATTGGAAGTTATTCATGGAATCAAACTGACGTACATAATTTATATATAGTGATATACATATATTGATATGCATATATATATATATATATATAATAAAGTGAATAAAAAGCAGTTTTTTGTTGGCATTCTCTTGCAGCATGGTAGTTAAGGATCTGGTATTGTCACTGTAGGGCCTCAGGTTGCTGCTGTGGTGCAGGTTCAGTCCCTGGCCCAGGAACTTCTATATGCCATGGATGCAGCCTCTCCCCCTCAAAAGAAAAAGCAATCTTTATTAATAAATACTTTATTTTTGCAGCGCACCCTGACTTTAGAAAAGCATTTAAAATGCCTTTCTTAATATTTTGTGGATAGAAAAAAGCTGTTAGAGAGTTACAAATAGCTCACTGAACCACACATAGCACTATCAACTAGAAAAAAGGTTTCTAATGTTAAGCTGATATGCTGTGGGACTGAGTGTTTGATGTGTTTATGCAAATATTTTTATCAGAGATTTGGGTGTCATCAGCCACACTTATCAAACATATTAATGGTGCAAAATTTGCAGAGATCTTTAATATGTTTAAGTACAGCGTTAGGATTTGAAGATTGAAATGACATAGAACACTATGCTAAAATATCAAAAATACGTTTAACTGGATAGATATAAAATATTATACCTTTATATCTATAAAATTGAAGTCCCTTGAGTTCATAGCAAGTGGTTATGAAGATCACCGCAGATTTTAGTTAATTCTAAGTTTTCAATCAGAACTATTAGTTTATTTATTACACTTTCATGAATAATAGTGTAACGCCTAGATTGATGAAAAAAGGTATTTGTTCTGCTGGACTCTGTGCTAGTTAAAGCAAGTGGGAGAGGGACTGTGTGAAGTTTTTAGTCTGAGATTCTGAGATGAAAATTCATAGATTGGGAATTTTCACACTATCATGGAAAGGATGATATTGGAAGGCCGTAGTATTGGAAAAAAATGGAAATGATTTGTTCTGAAAAAGAGAAGGTGTAGAGAATATCTACAACCGTTTTCTAAAATGTATAAGTCTGTATATATGAGAGGGATTAGACTTGGCATAACTCCAGAGGGCAGTGGGTAGAAATTACACGGAGTGAGGTTTGATTTTGTGTACAGACTTTTCACACAAGTAGTGGTCTCTGGAGATGGAATGAACTGCTTCATGAGATAAAAACCTTGCCATCACTAGAGATATTTAAGATGTTCTGGAATGATGACCCAGCCAAGGGTAGTATGAAAATGGTGCCTATATTACATAAAAGTTAAACGAAAGTTCTGATAATACTTCTTTGGTTAAGAACTGATATTCTGTCAAATAATTTTTGAAGCTTACTATATGCAGAGTTTTAATGCTGTAATGTATATTCAGTAATACCTGTCCTTGAGTAATTACTATCTGAGAGGAGATGGACAATATACAGTTGATAAATGAGATAAATTTAGGTCTTGATAGATCAGTCAGGCAGGGCCTCTCTAAGGAACTATTTGAGCTGGAAGACCTAAATGTTGGGAAGATGAAGAGCCAAGGAAGTGTATCCTGAGTTTTGGAGAAGGGGTGCCAGGGCAATGAATGGGACTGGTATGTTTTAAGGGCAAAATTAATGCCTATGTAGACAGAAATTAATATGAGCAGTAACAATGAAGGAATGAAGTCAGGATGGTAGGCAAGGAACAGATCACAAAGGGTCTTGTGAATCAAAGTAAAGAATTTAGATTTTATTGTAGATGGAGTGGATGACAAGGATAGCTAGGGTATTGACCTAAGATTTATGTTTTGGTTTTTTTTTTGTCTTTTTTGTCTTTTTTGTTGTTGTTGTTGTTGCTATTTCTTGGGCCGCTCCCGCGGCATATGGAGGTTCCCAGGCTAGGGGTTGAATCAGAGCTGTAGCCACCGGCCTACGCCAGAGCCACAGCAACGTGGGATCCGAGCCGCGTCTGCAACCTACACCACAGCTCACGGCAACGCCGGATCGTTAACCCACTGAGCAAGGGCAGGGACCGAACCCGCAACCTGTTGGTTCCTAGTCGGATTCGTTAACCACTGCGCCACGACGGGAACTCCAGATTTATGTTTTTAAAAGATGACTGCATAGAGAAAAGCTTCCTGACATCCAAGAGAGGCTTGGATAATGAAACTATATGGGATAAATGGGAACCATTTAGGACATATTTTGGAAGCAGTAGCAATGGGACTTGTTGGTGGTTTTAGCCTTTTAGCAGCTCTTAAACCACCATCACTTCTTGAAACGCTTTCAACTGTTTCTCCTGGCCTTGCCCTTGCCTCCTTGGCCCTTCCTTCATCATTTTATCCTCCCTGGTTTCTCTCATCTTTCCCACCTCTGAATACTGGAATGCTTCCATGCAGTCCTCTTTTTATTCACCATTGTTTTCCAGTCTCATGGCATTAAATGCTGTCCGTTAGCTCATGACTCAAAGTTACATTCAAGTTTAGACTGCTCTCATGACACTTGTCTACTCAGCAGTGCCATTTGAATGTGTGTGTCTAAAATAAGCTCCTGATCTTCCTGCCAACTGCAAACTGCTGTGCCATCTCAGGACATGGCACTGCTTCCAGTCTCTTCTTCCAGGTCACCTGACGAAAAACTTTGGAGTCATTCTTGACTATTCTGTTTTGTCCTCCTCCCTACACACCTTATATTCAAACTAATAGCAAATCTTGTCAGTCTCTTCTTCAGTGTACATCAGGAATTCCTTCCCTGGTTTAAGTCACCACTCTTTCTCACCTGGGTTATTGCAGTAGTCTCCTACATGGTCTCCTTGTTTCTTCCTTTGTAGTCCCTTTTCCTTTGCCCCTTGAGTCTTTTCTTAACACAGAAACCAGCATTAAGATAGAATTCAAATCTTGTCACCCCTGTGACTAATGATCTCACAGAGGAAAAACCAGAGCCCATGAGGTCTTGTGTGACTTCTCCATCTTTCCTTTTGCCTCCTACAACTCTCCTTCCCTCTATTTCAACCACTGGGCTCCTTGCTATTCCTCACACAAATCACGCAGGATCCTACCTTAGGGCTTTGGCACTTGGTGTTTTCTCTGGAATGCTCTTCCTCATCTTATTCCCCCAACTCCTTTCAATCCTACTAAAATGACACCTTCTCAGCAAGGCTATCCTTACCCTATTTAGAACTGCAGCCACTCTTCCCAGCTTTATTTTTCTTCCAAGCACTTGTCATTATATTTTACTTATTTATCTTACTTCATTGTCTGCTATCTCCCCCAAATATAAGCTCCATGAGAGCAAGGATCTTTACTCCACGAGGATCTATCAACATTGTACAGCAACTATATATCAATAAAACTTTAAAAAATGAAAAAAAAAAAGCAGCAATATAGACTTCAGACTTTGGGTATTAGGAAAATATGTCAGTATAAAACAGTTATTGATCCATGTGTTAGGCATAACTTCCAAGAATGTATTTATTGGCTTGTGTCAGAAATAAGCAAAATAGAGGAAATGTATGTAATAGTATGTGAGCATACTGATTTTAAGTCCTTTATTAAAATGAAAACAAAGTGATTTTTTTTTGTCTTTTTTTTTTTGCCTTTTCTAGGGCCACTTCCTGCGGCATATGGAGGTTCCCAGGCTAGGGGTCTAACAGAGCTGTAGCTGCTGGCCTACCTCACAGCCACAGCAACGCGGGATCCAAGCCACATCTGCGACCTACACCACAGCTCATGGCAACGCCGGATCCTTCACCCACTGAGCAAGGCCAGGGATTGAACCCGAAACCTCATGGTTCCTAGTTGGATTCGTTAACCACTGTGCCACGATGGGAACTCCAAAAACAAAATGATTTTAATTAAGAAAGATTTCAGTACTAGAGCAACCAATTAAATGTGCAGAAAGTTTGGTATTCTCATTTTTTACAATTTTATACCTTTTAAACTATAATAAATTAATTTATGTGTACATATAATTTCATATAATTAAGTTACTTATAATTAATTACAGTTAATTATGATTAGCCTAATATAATCCTTAATATAAAAATTCATATTTTAAGAACATAAATAGGAAAGATTTTTAGCTTTATAAACTAGGTTGGAATTTCTTGTGAGTTTCAGATATTCAGCTTATGAGAAATTCTACTTGGTCCCATTTTATCAGCCAAGATATGCTTGATTATGCCACAGTAATATCCAGTCACCAACCATTGGTGGATTACAACCACAAAGATGTATTTCTCCTTATAGTTCATGTCCATGTTGGCTAAGCAGGGGCTCTGGTTCCCATCTTGGTCCCTCAGAGACCTAAGTTCCACTGTTCTGAATGTGGTAGGTATAAGGCAGGTGGAAATACTGGAGAATCTCTCATGGACATTAAAATGCTGTAACCCTGAAATGGCATGTGTCACTTTCCTTTACAATTCTTCGACGAACTGAAGGAGGGCGGTAGTGATGTGTAGTTATCATCTGTTCTCCAAAGCAGAGGTGAACCGGCTGTCCTTCATATCAGTTGAATATCATAATTTGATTCCACAAAGAACTTAGAAGTTACCTATTCCATTTCTCATTTTTCTTATGGGAAAGTTGAATATCAGAAAAGTTAAACGTTTTACCTAGAACTTATTAGTAGCACTGGTATAATAAGGCAAACTTCCTGACTGTTAGACCTGTGCATAATTAAATTATTTTATAAATATTTGATGTTTATGCTGGTACAGATTTTTCAAGACATCTAAAAACATTGGGAAGTTATTGTAGAAATTTTTTTTTCCTTTTTTTAGGGCTGTACACACGGCATATGGAGGTTCCCAGCCTAGGGGTCAAATCAGAACTACAGCTGCCAACCTACGCCACGTCTGACCTGCATCTTCGACCTATGGCACAGCTCACTGGCAATGCCAGATCCTTAACCTACTGAGCGAGGCCAGGGATCGAACCTGCAACCTTATGGTTACTAGCTGAATTTGTTTCCGCTGAGCCATAATGGGAACTCCTGTAAAAACTTTTTCTCACTGTAACAACTTTGGAAAAGCAGAATTACCATCCATGATTTATTATATGCCTCTGCTAAAAACTAACCTTCTTTCCAGAATAGAGGGAGTAATTACTGAAGTTGGTTAGCTTTATGATTTATCTTAAATAGCTCCATACCATTCTTTGTTTGGTTTAATGTTTATCATTTCCTTATCTATATGTTCTCTTTGATATTACCCTGTTGATGCTGAAAATAAATTCCTCCCCAAAGTGTTTAAGATGTTATTTTGCTTTTGATATAGCCATAAGCTTTTTTCCCCCCTCCTCTCTCCCTCTATGTCCCTCTCTCCTTCCTTCTTGCCTTCTTTATTTTTCTTTCTCTTTTTTTCCCCTTACATGATCTGAGCAAAGCTTTTCTCTTAAAAAATTTTTGAATGTGATTTTTATTTTCCTCATTAATACAGATATGCAGTTTAAGAATTTGAGCCACTTCAAGGCTTATAAATGTAAATGGCTGGCCCCTGCCTTCCCCCCTCATTCCATTTTCAGTTCCTCATTCCCAAAAGCAGTTATTTTCAGCTCCTTAGCTATATGCTGCCTTTAAACTCCCTGTTTCTCAGTAATTTGCTTATGTAGATGTTTTCACTTTTTCAGTTTTAAATATTATATTTAATCTTTGCTGTGAAAAACATGGGTTTAACTTTCTTTTACACCTCCATCCTTCCCTCAGTTTTTCCCTCTTGTAATTGTATCACTTTTTTTGGTTATAGTCAATATTATGTGTTTATATTATTATGAGCCCAACTATTGTATATACCAGAATTAAATAAGGTACCAGGGTTGTATTTTCTTTCTCAATAAATTTTTTTCATTGTATCTAGGCTTTTTCAATGGATAGAGATAGGAGATATATATTTTTGTTTTAACAGAGCCTTTCACTGATGTATTTAATCATATGCAGGAAGTGCCCAAAACATAAATGTATGTAATCTGATGATTTTTTCACAAAGCGAACAGACCCATGTAACCACTGTACAGATCAAGGACCTTGTAACTTTTAAATATTTCTTCAAATCACTAATTACCTAATTTTTTTTCACTTGGCTTCATTCTATACTTATGCATCACTAATTCATTCTAAAACTCTTAATTTAACTGAAGTTATTATCTTAATATATATAAGCATAGTAGGTATTCTTTTTATCTCATTTCATTTTTTCATTTTTTGAGGTTTCTTGAACCCTCCAGTGTGACCTTGATTTGAGGGCATACCATAGCTTCCTTTCAAAATATAGATGTGGTGATAACTTGCATTTCTGAAAATGTTTTTGTGCTATCCTTACACCTGATGTATTTTCTGCAGATATAATTCTGACTTGGAAATTGTGTTCCCTTAGAATTTTGAAAATTTTGCTGTGTTTTCTTTCTTTCTTTTTTTTTTTTTTTTGGCTGCCCCTGTGACATGTAGAAGTTCCTGGGCCAGGGATTGAATCCATGTCATAGCAACGACTGGAGCTGCTATGGTGTCAATGCTAAATCCTTAACCCACTGTGTCACAAGGGAGTTCCTGCTGTGTTTTCTTTTAACTTCCTTTTTACCCTTGAGAAATCTGCCATCTGATTCCTGATATTTTGTGTAAGATTTTTGTTAGTTTTTATTTTTAATTTCCTTCCATGTGACTCTTTGCCTTCTCTCTTCATTCCTTGTGTTTTGAGATTTCACAATAATGTGACCTGGAAAGGTCTTTTGGCTCCTTCCAGTTTTGAAATTCATGTACTTAAACAGTTTCGTTGGGGGGATACTCTAATTTTTAAAAGAACTTCGTGTTTTTTTATTTGCATTCTTTTCTTTGAAATTCCCCCTTATTTGGATGTTGACTTTCTTAACTATTTTCTTAACTGCTAATTTTCTTAGTATCTGAAAGGTAAAGTGACTTAACAGAGATCACACAACTAAAAGGTGGCACAACCTGCATTCAGATGTAAGTCTACTTGATTGACCTCTGTTATTTTTCTTTATTCCATAGTGAGTAGAAATAGATTATCTGGGAGTTCCTGTCATGGCTCAGCAGAAACGAATCTGACTAGCATCTATGAAGACACAGGTTCGATCCCTGGCCTTGCTCAGTGGGTTAAGGATCCGGCATTGCCGTGACCTGTGGTGTAGGTTGCAGATGCAGCTTGGATCTGGGGTTGCTTTGGCTGTGGCATAGGCCAGCAGCTATAGCTCAGATTAGACCCTAGCCTGGGAACCTCCATGTGCTGCAGGTGCAGCCCTAAGAAGACAAAGAAAAGAAATAAACTATCTTAGTGAAACCTTACTACCAATGAAGTTGATCTGTATCAAATATTGTATTGTTAATATAAATACTATGCTCAAAAGAAAAAAGTTCTTACTGGAGTTAATATAGCATATCAGATCTAAAATAAGTATGTTATAAAATAATTATTCTAGCAGCTGTATTAGGACTTCTAATATAATCATAATAAATTAAGCACTTTACAGTTTGGAAAAAGAAAAAGAATTACTTCTGATCTCATCCATCTGAATCACAGAAAATCTCTTAAGAAATTTTGAATGCTACCCTTGGTACCATGAAAAATTGGGATTCTTGTATTTTCTTCTGCTATACCTTATAGTCATAGGCTAGAGAAGGCAGATGGGAAATTTGGTTTACTGCATTCTTATTGTGCAGGGATTTCAGTTTCCTATGCTTGTACTAACCTATTACTATGAATTCTTACAACTGCAATGTATATAGCAGACAGGATGTTTATTGCACTACTGACTTGTATTCCTCATAACGTGGGAAAAAGAAAAGAGTGACATTACTGGAGACTCAGATGAGAAAGGGGGGAATATCAAAACAAAACAGGTTTTTATTTATTTTTTTTATTTATTTATTTATTTATTTTTTGGGTCTTTTTGCTATTTCTTGGGCTGCTCCCGCGGCATATGGAGATTCCCAGGCTAGGGGTCCAATCGGAGCCGTAGCCACCGGCCTCTGCCAGAGCCACAGCAACGTGGGATCCGAGCCGTGTCTGCAACCTACACCACAGCTCATGGCAACGCCAGATCGTTAACCCACTGAGCAAGGGCAGGGATCGAACCCGCAACCTCATGGTTCCTAGTCGGATTCGTTAACCACTGCGCCATGACGGGAACTCCAAGGTTTTTTGTTTTTTTATTCGTGAGAATTAAATCTTATGCTAACAATTTTTTTAATTTATTCTTTTTTTTTTTTTTTAATTTTTTTAGGGCCACACCCACAGCATATGGAAGTTTCCAGGCTAGGGGTCAAATCAGAGCTATAGCCAGTGGCCTACACCACAGCCACAGCAACACTGGTTCCAAGCCGCATCTGCAACCTACACCATAGCTCTGGTGTAGAATGCCAGATCCTTAACCCACTGAGCAAGGCCAGGGATTGAACCTGCGTCCTAATGGATACTTGTCAGATTCGTTTCCACTGAGCCAGGGCGGGAACTCCTAATGCTAACAATTTTTAAATTTCGCAATTCTGGAGTTCCAGTCGTGTCGCACCGGAAACAAATCCAACTAGGAACCATCAGGTTGTGGGTTCGATGCCTGGCTCCCTGGTGGGTTAAGGATCTGGCGTTGCCATAGGCTGTGGTATAGGTCGCAGACATGGCTTGGATCTGGTGTCGCTGTGGCATAGACCGGGGGTTACAGCTCCAATTAGACCCCTAGCCTGGGAACCTCCATATGCCCTGGGTGTGGCCCTAAAAAGACAAAAAAAAATCATAATTCTCTAAAACTAGTGTCTCCAACTTTGTCTTTAGTTGCATGGCTTGGAACAAATCCTAAAACAACCCCCTCTAATATTTTTATGATTAGTTAGGTCTTTCTTTTTTGTTTTAATTAGAAATAAATTATCAATGTTGTCAAAGCCTTTTTCTCAAGCATCATAGTTTAAAAATTTTTGAAAGAACTAGAATATTTCAAATTGACATTGTAGCACACTATACTTCTACAAAGTGCTTTTGAGAAGGTAAATTTTACGTCACTGATTTTGAAAATGAAGATATTTGACTCTGATCTTTATAAAGGTAATCTTATCCTGGGTTTCTGTGTTCTTGGAACAGTTTCCTGAAGGAGTACCACTTTCATATTTGAATAAAAGATACTTTAAGGAACCCTTCAATATATATTGATGTGTATTTTATGTTCATTAATCTTAATAAATTTAATAGCAAAAAACTATTCCAAATCTCTTTTTTTCCTATAGATCTCCATGCTACTGATGTTAAGGGAAAAACACAGATTGTATTCATCTTACTATATGGATTCTGTGTCTTCATTTATTTCTTTTGAACATAAAATATATGTTCAAGATCCTTTTACATTATTAGGTTATTTCTGACTTCTTGAAAATAGATTCCTTTGTTTATTGTGGCCACCAACTATCTTTCCTCCTGGTGGGCAAATGTATTTTGTAAATTTTGTCAGCAGTTTATCTTCAATGGGAAATTATATAAAAATACCCTGAGTACCCTGCCTTTTGGATATGGTCTTAGCCCCATTTTTGTGGTTGCCACTAGTAGGGCCCCATGAAATTTGCCCATCGTAGTCTAGGTACTATAAATAGAGTTATCTCCATATCCATGGGGATTGGTTCCAATGCCCCTTCAGATACCAAAATTCATGTATGCTTAGGCCTCTTTTATAAAATGATACAGTATTTGGATATAACTTAACATACATCCCCCTATATACTTTTACTTTAAAAGTATATTTTAAATCATCTCTAGATTACTTAATGTAAATGCTATAAATGGTTGTAAATAAGATATAAATGCTTTGTCAATAGTTGGTGGCAATTTCAAGTTTTGCTTTTTGGAACTTTCAGGATGTTTTCCTGAATATTTTCAATCTATGGTTGCTTGAATCCAGGGATGTGTAACCTGCAGATGCAGAGGGCTGACTGTATCTTTCTGTAGTGATTTTTTATAGCTCAGGTCATGTAAGTATGGGCCTGATTTTTCTGTAGTGATTTTGTCGCCTGAGTGATTACCTCACTTCCTGCTATACTCTTGGACAAGCCAACACAGGTTTTCCTGTTTCTGCATACAGGCTATGTTCTATTTTTTCTGCTTCATTACTTCCTTTAGAAAACTCAATTTTAGTTTCCAATTATGTACAAACCCTAAACCCCGGCCTCTGAGATAAAAGTATTTGCTTCTAGTAGCCCATGGAATTAGCTTTAATTTCTGTTCTGAATGTGTTCGCTCTTCACTTCTGGCACCTGGAAATTTCCCTTTCTTACTCTAAATGTAATAAGGTAGTTTTAAGATTGGTCCTTTTTCCCCCTTAAGATTATATCAAACACGTCTCGCGTTTCGAGAGAGAGAGAGAGAGAGAGAGAGGAATTTCTTTATCTATGCATCTTCATTGAAAGTCATAGGTGATTATCTTTACGGAGTTTACAATTCAGAATGTTCCCTAACTCCTTATATTCATTAAGGAATTGACGTAATGTAGGTATTCTGGTAACACTTACATGCTATACATAAATTGCATTTTCCAGTAGTTGTATACTCATTACTGCACGTATAACTATTTCCAACTTAATTGTTTAATCTTATGTCTTCATAAATTATAACCAAAGTGAGATATATGAGCATATTAGACTTTAAAAATTGGAAGAGACAAAGTTCATGAAGGCATGAAATATTAAGTTCATAGTTGTAAAATCATTTGATTGCTTAGGTAAGAGAAATTGATGAGACTACCATTTTATGCAATCTTTTCGGTACCTGAAAGTTATTTTCTTAATATCAGAAAAGATCTATCCAAATATGAGTCATCTTTCAGCATGTTTAACTTACTGCTTTGCTATATGTTTTGTTTTGTTTTTTTCTTTTTAGGGCTGTACCCGAGGCATATGGAAGTTCCCAGGCTAGGGGTCCAATGGGAGCTGTAGCCGCTGGCTATATTGGCTACACCACAGCCATAGCAATGCGGGATCCCAGCCGTGTCTGCAACCTACAACATAGCTCATAGCAATGCCAGATCCTTAACCCATTGATCCATGCTGGGGACTGAACCCACGTCCTTACGGATGCTAGTTGGGTTCGTTAACCACTGAGCCACAATGGGAACTCCTGCTATATGGTTTTGAATTCTGTTAATAGCTGACTATATCTTTGAGCTTTAACATGATATTTGCAAAAAGAAAGAACACTGATTTATAGATATGATAATCAAGCTTGACAATTTGTTCTGAGAAATACCAAAGTAAACTTGTATGACTCAAATAAAAGTTTCTCCACCCTATTACAGACAGGGAACATTTCTAGGAACAGAAATATGAATTAAAATTATCTAGTGCTTTAAAAAAATATGCCCTGGGATAGGTATTTTATAGATTGATATTTTAAAGAAATTTCTTTTTATAGTTACTATGTAGATTAAATATTTCAAGAAATGTAGCCAGTTTTTATTTAACATAAAATGGAATATTCTTTTGCTTTTGTGTATGAAGACAGCTTTCAACATTTCCATAATTCAAGGTGAAATTAGCTGTTACTGGAATATTCATCTTTTTAGCCACTTAAATGAGGAAAACTAAAAAAAACTACTGCAAATTATGTAAATTCTAAGTTTAAAATATATGACTTTTTTTTTAATAATTCAGCCTTTCATTTCTTTTTAAATTCTACTTTTTACTTAGGGTAATTAAGTTAACCATTAGATTAACTTGTTTAATGTAACAATAAGACCATTTTTGTTTAAATATTAAGACTCATAATTCTGAACACTCAATTCTCTGATTAAAGTAAGCTGTACAGATATAAAATGATATGTATATTAAATTTAAACCTGTATAGCCAAAAAGACAATTTGTTGTAGATATTACATAGCCAACTTTCAAGTCTACCCTTAAAATATTTATTAATTGTAATTATTATTTTAATTTGAATTGGGTTATATGTTAAAATCTAACATGATAACAACTGTGAAATAACTTGGAAGACATATCAAAAACAAACATGTTTGGGTTAAGCCTTTATATATTGCTTAATTTTGAAAGTGTATATGTTTCATTTAAATGATGCTGACTTAAATTTTTTAAATTATCAAATCAAATATAAAGTGTGTATTCATTTTTAGAATTTAAATACTTGAAATACATTAGCTGAAACATTTAAAAGTGAGTACTTTGATGTTTTACAGTAGTCCTTTTACAAAGGATTATTTTTTAAGTTCCTCAGATTAATTTTAAAGAACCTGGGAAACAACAATGAAGAAATTAATTAAGGTCTTTTAGAAAATTATCTTAAATTTTTAAAGGTTACACATATGTGTCAAACTGGGCATAAACTTTTCAGAATTAAATGGAAAAGTGTTCTGTAAAGCAAGCACAGTATGACTAATTTATATAGTCTGTTTACAGAGGAAAGATTTTTAAGTTTGCTATTGTAGCATCTAACTTTGTTGTGTTTCCAAAATGAAAAGATACTTTTTAAAAGAAACTTAAAATAAAAAGTTGATTTTTATTATAGTGATCTATTTCCAGGAACTCTAAACCCAAATCTCATTCAGCATATCAGTAGTATATATGAGCAGATCAGCCACATGTAGCCTGGTCCAAATCTGAGCAAAACAATAACTTTAATTATCTGTTGAGCTCTCTTTATGTCACAGATTTCAGTCCCTGGATGTCTCACAGTTAAAAGTACAAAAAAGAATGGTTTGTTTACCTTTGTTTGTCTTGTTCCTTTTGTTGCTTTTCCACTTGCGCAGTTGGAGTCCTGCCTTTGAGAGAAAACCTGAGTATCATCTATAACATTAATGTTTTATTAAGATTATTTAAATCTCTCTTCTAGTTCACAGGCTAATTTCTGTATGATTTTCATTTAGTTAACTTAATTGAAAGCCACATGTTGAAGTCAAATAAGTTAAAGTCGTCCTTTTGCTGTTAATATCAAATGAGAACAAATTGCTTACCTCACACCTGGAGAATCTGGTTCTGCTTGTTAGCTGCTTATTCTTTAGATTAAACAAAGGTTGTTTTCCTTGGAGCTAGTTGGTAGCAGGCAGTCCTTATTAAGCTGCTTGCAATGGAATACTTAGCACAGGCTCTGTAATTTCAATCCTATAATATATATATAATACATTACTCACAAAAAAAGAGTGTTCATAATTTTTTTTCTTTAGGTATGAAAACTTTGGAACAAATAGGAATGGAAAGAACCTTGGGCGAAGGCTTTTTGCTTAATTTACTTTAAAATGATTGAATTCTACTCTATTTTAGGGAATTCCAAGGGCTTAAAAAATTACCTCAAAAAATTACCAAATTTCAGAACTACAACAGCCAGAAAAGAGTTCATGTCTGTAAACCTTCTACCTTATCTTTTCTTTTTACTATGTATGCTGTTTTTATTATTTTTTTAATTTTCTTTTGATTCTTTCATAGTTTTCCATATGGAAAATATTGTGCATTGCTGTATGTTATGCTGTTTATTACATTAGTGTAACAATTCAGAATTCTTTGTAGGGAAAATCAGAAATGAAATTTCTCTGTGCTACTACATTTTCTTCCATTTCTTTTTCTCTGCCTGACTTGTTATGATTTGAGGGTAAGAGGAGGGACATCGCTATAATATCTATATCTAATATCTGTTTAGCAGTCCCACTTCCTGGAGTCTGTTCCCAGAATAAGAAGTAACATCTTCACACACTATTCCTCACAGCATTCTTTGTAAAAGCAAAACACTGGAAAAAACCCATGAGTATTCCAATGTAATCCTTCAGTGGCAGATAAATGATGAAACATCCAGGGAGTTCCCTTGTGGTTAAGGATTTGGTGGTATCACTTTAGTGGCTTAGGTTACTGCTGTGGCATGGGTTCAATCCCTAGCCCAGGGCACAGCTAAAAAAAAAAAAATTGAGGAAACATCCATACAATGAGCATTTTGCTTATTGATAAAGAATATAGTAATAAAGAAGATTTCTTTGTACTGGTTCAGAGTAATTTTAGGATTTACTTTTTAAAAAAAAGGCATGGGAGTTCCCGTCGTGGCGTAGTGGTTAACGAATCCGACTAGGAACCATGAGGTTGTGGGTTCGGTCCCTGCCCTTGCTCAGTGGGTTAACAATCTGGCGTTGCCGTGAGCTGTGGTGTAGGTTGCAGACGCGGCTTGGATCCCGCGTTGCTGTGGCTCTGGCGTAGGCCGGTGGCTACAGCTGCGATTTGACCCCTAGCCTGGGAACCTCCATATGCCGCAGGAGCGGCCCAAGAAATGGCAAAAAGACAAAAAAATTTAAAAAAAAATTTTAAAAAAGCATGATGATGCACAGGAGTATATATAGTATACTAGTTTTTGAGGAAGAAAGAGGGGGTAGAGGTACACACACATTGATAACCCCTAACCAGTCAACAACAGTAAATATCCATAGTGCCCAAATCGTAGTCTTTAACATACCATTCCCCCCATGTATATGTTTATATTATTTAACGAAAAAACAGTGGGAGGAAGAATTAAAAACTAATGAAAGGAAACCCTCTTATACTGTTGGTGGGAATGTGAATTGTTGCAGTCACTATGGAGAACACACACACACAAAATGGAATGTTACTCAGTACCCAAACTGTAGCCTTTAAAATACCAATTCCTACTGAAAGGAACCAAGGCTTCTTAGGGAAATGAGTCCAGGGCTGGGCCATTGTTTATTACAAAAAAACAAAGAAGCTATCAAAGACTGTTGGAATTCTACCAGAAGAACACAGGAGCCAACGCAAAAGTCACTCCCATTGACCAAAAATGTTTAACTGTGAGCATCCAAAGGAACAATAACTATAATAATAAGTTGAAACGCATCAAATATATTTTTAAAATCCTTCAGTTCATAATGATATCCTCTGGAAACCAAAGAAAGAAGCTTGATCACTTTTGGAGGTTCATAGGATACCAGTTCATTATGAAAATTAGGAAATGAAGGCAAAGAATCAACTACTTTACTTTTCTCTGAGTTGTGTTTAAGTGAGTCATCATGTGGTTGATGAAAGCTTACTTTTTAGCAAAAGTCCAGCTAGTAAATGGAGACAGAATACAGAACTAGAAGGGTTCTGCTCTTATAAGCTCTTATACAATAATGGTGTTAAACAGAGTTCAACAGTGGTTGCTGAAACCATTAGATGAAAGGATAATGGAAAACTTTGTTTTGGATGTATCAGACTGACTCCAGCCTGCGTCCATAGATCCATTTAACCACCACTGAAAGAAGTACAATCGGATTTTATAGACCTCCTAAGTACTAGTACCATCTATGATATAGGCTTGCCAGGAAATAGATTTCAACTTGAAAGTCATCCAGCTTGTATATTTAACTATTAGAGAGGAAATACAGCATATGTGTGTTAGATGACCTCATAAGGAAGATACCAACCAAATCATAAACGTGAGAAAGTCTATAGAAAAATAACTTGTTTTGTTTTACAAATAGATGTCATATGAGGAAAAAAGGTGGTGGTCTTAGTGCTGCAGGTGTCGGAGGTGTTGGCACTGGGGGTATAATTCAAAAACACTTAAAACAGTACATTGTAATATGTGTCTGGTTTGGATCTGAATTTAGATCTCACTTAGGTGTTATACCTAAAAGAACTTAGATGTTACAGTGATGCTGTGGTAATGTTTTTCAATTTTTAAATTTTGGAGTGAAGTGATATGTTTGATGGGGGAGGCTGGAAGATATATACATGAGCAAGAATGGTATAATACTGGTAACTTTTAAAGATAGGTGATAAGGGTTCATTAGATTTATTACTCTATGTATTTATAATATATATTTGTCTGAAATATCGATCAAACTCTGACCAAGACAGTGTTTTGTTCAACTTTTTGACCTCTGCTATCTGATAGGCATATAGTGATATTTTATGGTAAATCCTATTTTTGTTAGAATTTTTTTTTAATTTGTTGTTCCCCAATTTGTTCCTAATTGAGTATAAGGTTTTCTGTGCCAAGTAAATTAGGTAAAGTGTCCTCACCTGTCCAGTAAATTGCATATTTATGTGGACACATTGATGCCCTGGAAGTACAGATGAGCTCAAATAATACAAACTCAGAATGAATATTTGGGAATTTAAAACATGATGTAGTTTGTGTTTTAAGAAGAAAGGAACATGAGATAAGGACCTTTACATTATGATGCCATGTATTTTAAGAAGATGAAGATAGAATTAATGTGAAAGTTGGAGTTGATGGCTGAGTGCTGTGGAAACTAGTCCACTTCTTTTTCTGTTTGTACCTTTTTTGGTTGGCTTGTTGATCTACTGCTTGTTTTCTTGACACTTCTATTTACGTAATTTCCCTTTTATAGGCCAGTTCTTTCAAACTTATTTTAACAGTAATAAGAGAAAAATGATGAAATAGCACAGTATTCTCTAAAACCAGTATTTTCTGTAATCATTAGTGTTAAAACTTTGAAATAAAAACATGGTCAAAATGTTTTTTAAGTGGCTATCTGATTATATATTTGCTCTAAGACCACACTTATGTTTCTCTAGGTTGGCAAATAAACAAGATAAGGAAGGGGCTTTAGGAGAAGCTGATGTGATTGAATGTCTCTCTCTGGAAAAACTGGTCAATGAGCACAAATGCCTATGTCAAATAGTAAGTTTTGGGGGCTCTTTTTCCCTATGAATAATGTTCAGCATAACTTAGTTTTTATAAAGATGATAAGCAATTAAGGGGTAGGCAACTAGCAAAATAATTTGTTGTGTTTACAAAATTTTTTTTAACCTAGGAAATCCTATTCTCATTGTTCATTTGATATTACTTAGTATGGTGATATTTATTTTCTGTTTAGTTATTACTGTTTCTGTTTAGTTATTTCAAAAACTATAGATTTGTTTTTTGTTTAGGACATTGCTGACAGGATCTGTGAGCGATACAAACACATCATGCTATAAGTTTTGTAAAACAATGAAAGTATAAATACAAAATTTAAACTTAGGAGAAGTTTATAAAGAGTTTTGAAAATTATCAGCAGAGTTATGCAATCTTAAGACAGAGGGACAGAGGAGATTTATAATCATTTATTCTGGTTTCAGAAAATGATTGTTAGGCTGTCAATCTTAAAAGATGCTTATGCCATAAATTCCCTGGCATAAGGAAGTAAAACTTTATTCTGTTTTTAATAAGTAAGGGTATTTTTCTTCTATAGGATCAATTTTGTCTTTCAATGAGTTTGTTTATTTTTTTATTTATTTTTGTCTCTTTTTTTAGGGCCTCACCCACAGCATGTGGAGGTTCCAGGCTAGGGGTCGAATGTGGCCGGCTTATGCCACAACCACAGCAACACCAGATATGAGCCACATCTGCAACCTATACCACAGCTCCCAGCAATGCCAGATCCTTAACCAACTGATCGAGGCCAGGGATCGAATCTGCGTCCTCACGGATACTAGTCAGATTCATTTACGCTGAGCCACGATGGGAACTCCTGAGTTTGTTTACATTTAACTGGCACTGTCAGCTTCTTGTGTCATAACCGCTGTCATAGCTTACAGATATAATCCATAAAATGTTTCAGCTTCTGTGTATGTACTAATGTAGTAATCTTCCAGAGGTGTTTTGTAAGTTAAAGAAGCAGGTCTTCATATCATTCATTAATTTGGTGGGTTAATTTTGATTTGCCAGTAATTATACTTAATGGTTTAATGAGTAAATTTTTGTAGAGAAGTGTTAGTTTTAATCAAGTCAAGTAAATTGCTATTTTTCAGGAACCTTGTTCAGCAGTCTTGGGATATGGAAAGAAAATTGATAAGTCCATTAAAAAAGGCCTTTATTGGCTGCTACATATTATTGCAAGAGACTTTGATGCCTTAAATGAACGCATCCAAAAAGACACAACAGAACAACGTGCTCTTGAGGAACAAGAGAAACGAGAAAGGGCAGAACGAGTACGAAAATTACGCGAGGAAAGGTAAGTAGGTTAGTTCACAATGCATATGAAAAGTCAAAAACACCACATTTTTATGAATTTGTTTTTTAAGTTTTGTCTATATAGGTTCCTCTTTTTATATGAAGGAAGATACTAGGTTACATTTTGTTTATTTCTGTAGACCTGCACAAGTTTGGAGGATAGGGTTCTAATTTTCCTTGTGGTGTTACAGCAGTTAAATTTATTCCTCAGCTATTTATTATTTATCACAGTTTTAAGATTTTTATCTCATTTCCTATAAGTACCTTTAGCGCAGTGGATCTCAATCCACAGGGTGATTTTGCTTCTCAGAGGACATTTGGCTCTGGGAACATTTTTACTTGTCACAGCTGAGAAGAGTTGGAGTGCAGTTTATCTAGTGGGTAGAGACCAGAGATGCTGCTAAACATCCTGTGACGCAAGGGGTAGTCTCCCATAGCAAAGAGTATGTCACTAGACCGAGAAACCCTTTATTAGTCTCAGCAGAGATAGAAGGCAAGCTGTTAGTAGGTCAACCAGCTGGAGCAAAATCTGATCTTCAACCCTAGTTTTGTCTTAAAGTAGGCTAATTTGCACCATCATAGGTTTTTAAGACATATTTTAAAAATGGTTTTATACACATGTTGCCTGAAAGGAAAATTTTAGCAAACTCTGAATTTTAAAAAAATGATTACATGAATTCTATCACAGCATCATTAGTAATAATCTTGGAGTTCCTGTTGTGGCACAGCAGAAATGAATCCAACTGGTATCCCTGAGGGTGCAAGTTCGATCCGTGGCCTTGCTCAGTGGGTTGAGGATCTGGCATTGCCATGAGCTGTGGTGTAGGTCGCAGATGCAGCTCAAATCCCAAGTTGCTGTAGCTGTGTTGTAGGCTGGTGGCTATAGCTCCTGATTGAACCCCTAGCCTGGGACCCTCCATATGCTGTGGGTGTGGCTCTAAAAAGCAAAACAAGAAAAAAGAAAAGAATCATTGATAGTAATCTTAAGGCTAGAAGAACATACTCAGATTTGCTTAGATGTTGAATTTAGTACTTAATCCCAAGATTTCTCTTTCTTTCTGCACTGGTTTGTTAAATGGCAGGGGAGGGGAGAGACAAAAAGATTTCTAAGTGAGCTCCTGTAAGATCCAAAGTTGTCTTCCACCTACCTAAGTAGCATTGGCCTTCCATGTGCCTGAGCAGTTGCCGCCTGTAGGCAGTAACCCACTAACTACCCTGGTGATGTTTTTGCCAGGTGCTCTTTATACTGTCAAGGAAAACCTCCGATGGCTGGTATCTGTCATTTAATTCAGAGATAGGACTTACAGGAAAATATTTAGGAAGATGACTCTTCTATCCTCAGTGCTCAATAACATGAGCAGGTCAGTCTAGGTCTCTTCTGATACCAATGTGAGATTTTTAGTTCCTCTGAGAATGTTTGATTTATATTTTCATGATATAAAGCTCATTACAATAAATTGTTTTTATAAATATACCTTCTATGTATTAAAATATATGGTCTTACTTTTCTGAAGGCTCCTTTGCCTTTTCTCCATTTAGAACATAAGCAACAACAAGAACCAAGGAGTTCCCATTGTGGCACAGCGGAAACAAATCCGACTAAGAACCATGAGGTTGCGGGTTTGATTCCTGGCCTCGCTCAGTGGGTTAAGGATCTGGCGTTGCTGTGAGCTGTGGTGTAGGTCGCAGACGTGGCTTGGATCTGGCATTGCTATGGCTGTGGTATAGGCCAGTAGCTGTAGCTCTGATTCGACCCCTAGCCTGAGAACCTCCATATGCCATGGGTGCAGCCCTAAAAAAGCAAAAAAATAAAAATAAAAAATAAAAAAAGAACACAAAAATTGAGTTGGATAAAAGAAATCTAATTAACTTTTTTTTCAAGCTTTTACTTTTCCCATAAAAACATTCTAGATCATGTTATGGACGGCTTTTCTGGTACCCATTCCCCTTTCCTTCTTTTTCCCAGCCATGCTACCAGTGCTCTTAGTCCTCTCCTGTTGAACAGAGACTCTATAAGAAAAGTAAATTGGTATTTAGACAAGAATAATTAAAAAAAAACTTTACATTGTTAAATCCAATCTAATAGGCTTAGATATTTTTGAAAAAACAGTAAAACAAGCTATTATTTGTATCTGAAAACAGTATGTCAATGCCGGATACCTGAAATTGGTTACAAATAAATGAATAACATTAGTAACAGTGACTGTCCTATAAGTATGTTTGTTTACAGAATGCTTTCACAGATATTACTTTATCTGAAATAACTCTGTGAATTAGATATTTTTAATCTACATTTATGGGAAAGCTGAGTCTGAAAAATCCAGATACATGTCTAAGGTCACGGAGGTAGTAAATTGCAGATCTCCAAATCTTGGCTTCCTAGATTCGAATGAAAGGAAATATCTTTCCATCATAGAACTTAATTAATAAATGCCATAATCTAGTTGCGGATCCGTAATAGTCATGTTTCTGTCTTCAGCTGCTTTTTTAGTAACTCATTACTATCATTTATGGGACAACATTAACTGTAAGTTAAAGAGATATTAAAAGTCTCAATAGTAATTAATATAGAAGTACTTATTAAATGAGTGATATAAGGCAACTTATTTGTATAGCCTTTTCTACTAATGTAAAACAACAGTTGTTATCTAGTTTATATATGACATATCACCAGACACAGCTCAGATCTGGCATTGTTGTGGCTATGACATAGGCCACAACTGTAGCTCCAATTCCACCCCTGGCCTAGGAATTTCCATATGCTGCAGGTATGGCCTAAAAAGACCAAAAAAGAAAAAAAAGAAAAAAAAAGTCATAGGGAATGTCAATTTCATCAGCATTTCTTTCTTTTAAATTTCAAATGATTGGAGTTCCCTGGTGGTACAGCAGGTTAAGGATCTGGCATTGTCACTGCTGTGGTTTGGGTTGCTGCTGTATCTTGGGTTCAGTCCCTGGCACAGGAACTTCCTCATGCTGCAGACATGGCCACAAAGAAAAAAAAATTCAGATGATTAATTTCTACATGGGGATAGAGACCTATTACCTGCATAAGGATTTCAGGAAAACTCTCAGAATTCAAAGCCATGTCCATATGTTTAAATTACTGAATATAATAGCCTTAAACCTATTGCAAATGTTCTTAAAGTTGGTCCAACATTTCTCATAAAGAATTCCAAATTTTTTCCCTCAAACAATAGAGAACAAAGAGAGCAAGAGCAGGCTGAACACCATGGAACCAGTGGTCTGGCAGAGTTGGACCCAGAACCAATTATTGTTAATCCTTTCCAGCCAATAGCATCTGTAATCATTGAGGTATGGATGGTGGCAAATGTAATTTTTATATCTTGAGTTATAAAGTCGAAAGTTGAGAAAGAAGGCAGGGAGTTGGGAAAGGAGGCATGGAGGTAGAAGTATTTCACCAGAGGTTTATTATTTGTGAAAGAAATTAAGTGGGAGAGAAAGGTTAAAAGTTTGCTCTTTTTTCTTGCTTGTCAAATTTATCTTTTGATCTAATGTAAAAGGGAAGATGACTTCAGAATTAACTGAGAATGAAAATGAAGATTGCGGTGTTCCCATCGTGGCTCAGTGGTTAACAAATCTGACTAGGAACCACGAGGTTGCAGGTTCAATCCCTGGCCTTGCTCAGTGGGTCAAGGATCCGGCATTGCCGTGAGCTGTGATGTAGGTTGCAGACACAGCTCGGATCCCACATTGCTGTGGCTCTGACATAGGCCAGTGGCTACAGCTCCGATTCGACCCCTAGCCTGGGAACCTCCATATGCCGAGGGAGCGGCCCAAGAAATGGCAAAAAGACAAAAAAAAAATGAATATTGCATGTGGCAACTG
Organism: Phacochoerus africanus; assembly: GCF_016906955.1. NCBI lineage: Eukaryota > Metazoa > Chordata > Mammalia > Artiodactyla > Suidae > Phacochoerus > Phacochoerus africanus. The sequence continues at coordinate 245,847,635 of NC_062544.1, read as the reverse complement.
TCATAGTTACTGTTTGATAAATCTTTTTTGTCACTTACTTCATATGATAGCAATATGTTTGCTCTTATTTACATTGTCTTTGTCCCTGTATTGCTGATACTACTCCTTTATAATTATTTTGATGCTTATGATGCATTAGAGTACATAAATCATTTTCTAGTTATTTTTTCTGGGGTACTTAATGTTTGAAACTAAAATAAATTATTTTGTATCTGAATATCATTTATTTCAATTTTCTGTGTTAGAAGTTTTACCAGAATTAATTTGTAGGTTTTAATCATGAAAAAGCTAAGGGGTTGTGTGTGTGTGTGTGTGTGTGTGTGTGTGTGTGTGTGTGTGTGTGTGTGTGTCTGTTGATATATCTGTGTCTTTGTTTTCATTTTCTGCTGGTGTCCAGAGTTTGCACTGGCCCTGCTTTAATCACCTTCAGCAGCCTTGCCTCCTCAGTGGCAGAGCTTCCTAAACCTCCTCTCCATTCTCAGAGCTTAATGTGGCAGCTGGCTTGCTGGAGCCGCCTGTATGTTCTCCATTCCTCTTCCCCTATCACTGCCTCCTTCCACACAGGTATTCTGCTGGAAAGGTGGATGGTTATTTCTTCCTTGGGGCTGCTGCTGAGGAGGGAGGCAGCTCCACAGGTAAGAAGATGATTGGATAGTTTTTGGTGTTTCTTTATTTTGTAATTGATTATATGAGATATTTCATCTTGTTTAGATTCCAGAAAGTTAATTGTATTTAATCTTTTTACTAACCTCAGTGAATGTATCTTAAGTTTGTTCTTTTCTTAGTAAAGCAGTTATAATAACTTGAACTATTGTTTTGTCTTCATCCTATTAAATACTGCGTTTTCAAATTTTATGTTCTTTAAAAATATTGGTAGAGGAAAAGGAAAAGAAATCAAGTTTGACTTTTCGCTTTGAAACATTGATTTACTCTATGTGTAATAAAACTCACCCAGTAAATACTGACCAATTATTTTATAGTACTATGGTTATAAATTACTTTGAAAGGCTTAGTGCTTCTACTAACATTGTATTTTTCACAATATAAAGAACAGTACTGCTATACAGCATGGAATATCTTATATTGAAGCCCCTGAATTAATAAGTCACATGGGGAAAGCACAATTATGCTTTTAATTTACAGTAATTAAGAAAATCACCAGTAAAGAAATGAAACAATCGGAGTTCCCGTTGTGGCATAGCAGAAATGAATCCAACTAGTATCCATGAGGATGTGGGTTTGACCCCTGGCCTTGCTCAGTGGGTCGGGAATCTGGCGTTGCCATGACCTGTGGTATAGGTCACAGCCACAGCTCGAATGTGGCATTGCTGTGGCTGTGGTGTAGGCTGGCAGCTGCAGCTCTCATTAGACCCCTAGCCTGGAAACTTCCATATACCACGGGTGTAGCCCTAAAAAGCAATAAATAAATAAATAAACAAACAAAAATAAAAAAGAAATGAAACAATTAGAAATAAATGATCCATGGTCTCCTTTTTCCTGAGAAAATTTTCTTTTTTTCCCATAAAATTTCTCCTTATATTATTACCTTACATTCATTCCTTTGATTATACCATAGATATTAAAAATGGTGAGGTATTGGTTCCAGAATAGATCGATGGAACAAATAGTAGCAAAGCAAATTATACCTAAGTATTTAATGTAAGATAAAAGTAACATTTCAGAGTTCTCGTTGTTCAGTGGGTTAAGAACTGACATAGTGTCAATGAAGATGTGGGTTTGATCCTCAGCCTTGCTCAGTGGATTAAGGATCCAGTGTTGCTGCAAACTGCGATGTAGGTCGCAGATGTGGCTTGGATCTGTCATGGCTGGGGCATGGACCTACAGCTGCGGCTCTGATTTGACCCCTAGTCTGGGAACTTCCATATGTTGCAGGTGTGGCCATAAAAAGAAAAAAAAAAAAGCTAACATTTCAAATCTGGGAGAAAAGGATATTAGAAAAACTGAACAATCATTTGGAAAAAAGTAAAATTATTGAAAACTGAATACCAAATTAAATTTCAAAAGACTTAATGTATATTGAAAGAAACCTTAAAGATATACAGAGTATAAATATTTGTATGTACTTAGAGGAGGAGAAACTTTCAAAGAAGAATAATCAAGCTGCAAATTATAGTGACAAAATGTAGATTTTATTATATTTAGCTTTTAAAGGGCTGTTCTACAAGTTTAAACATAAAAATTGTAAACAAATTCTAATAAAAAATATTTGAGACACATGAGATAAAAAAAAGAACCTTTAAAAATTACTGTGTTGGAGTTCCTGTCATGGCTCAGCGGTTATCGATCCCGACTAGTATCCATGAGGATGTGGGTTCAGTCCTTGGCCTTGCTCAGGTGGGTTAAGGATCCGGCATTGCCATGAAGCTGTGGTGTAGGTTGCAGACCTGGATTGTATCTCACTCATGTTGCTGTGGCTGTGGTGTAAGCCGGCAACTATAGCTCCGACCTGACCCCTAGCCTGGGACACTCCATATGCCACGGGTGTGGCCCTAAAAACATAAAAGACAAAAATAAATAAACAGTCTTGGTGTTGGTAATTTGTGTCTTCTCTCTTTAAAAAAAAAATTAAAAAAATAAAAAATTACTGTGTAAGTGAGACTCTATTAATAGGAAAATGGTTATTGGATTTTCATAGGTGGTTAAAGAAAAAATAAAAATGGCAATAAGGATGTTTAATAGATTATCTTTTAGTAATAAAAAATAACAAATCAAATTAAATAAGCACTGAGGTAAAAAAAATATTTATTAGTTTGGTGGAGATAGAAAAGATTGATAATGATGTCCAGCATTAAAACAGATACGGGGACTCCTGCAGGTGCAGCCCTAAAAAGACAAAAAAAAAATATATATATATATATATATATATGGGGGGGAGTACCCACTGTGATGCAATGGGATTGGCAGCCTCTCTGGAGTCCTGGGATGCAGGTTTGATCTCTGGCCCAGCACAGTGGGTTAAGGATCCGTTGTTGCTGCAGTTTAGGTCACAACTCCAGCTCAGATCTGATCTCTGGCCTGGGAACTCCATAAACCACTGGGGAAATAGCACTTTCTCAATCCTTTGACTATGGTGTTATTTAACTTTAGTTTTTCTGGAGGGAAGGTTGTGATGTCACATTTTAAAACGTGCTTACCTATTGATCCAACAGCTTAACTGTTAGGAATTTATTCTAAAGAGGCAATTCAGTAATTATATTTCTTTTAATAGTAAAAAATTGAAAATCACTTCTTTGTCCATTGGTTAAGAATTGGTGAAATAAGTTATGATAGAACCATTCAAAATAATAATGTAGTTGATGAAAGTAGTAATAGCTAACACACATAGCATTATATAATACTTTCATAGCTACCACTTTATTATGTATGTGTCAGGCACTATTCTAAGCACTTCATATATTGATTGACAAAGAAAGAAATGTGTATTCTTAAATTAAAACTTCAATTTTTTAATAACCTATATGGGAAAAGAATCTGAGAAAGAATAGATATATGCATATGTATAACTATTTCACTTTTTGTGTATGCCTGAAACTAACACAACATTGTACATCAACTATTCTCCAATAAAATTTTTTAAGAAAAGAAAGTAAAATAAAACTTCAATTCTTTTTTTGTTTAAAACATATACATATACATAGATATATATCGAGAGAGTCAGTCAATCACATTTATGTATGGTTGTGGCTGGTATATGTCTGTATGTGTGTGGAGCAGGCAAAGAAAAGCACCCCTTAGTGACTATACTTCAAATGGTGGTCATCTCTAGATTATGGAATTACCACTTACATTTGTTTTCTTTCTTTATGGAGTCTTTGTGTTCTGAATGTTTGGCAATTAGTTTGTTTTAATGTTATATTCAACAGATAATTTTTAGTAGAAATATCACAGTGCCCTGAAGTTACAGAATGCTCTTGGATTATTTGAATTCTTCCTTAAAACTCTCTTAGATACAATTGTTACACTAAAAATGATATATTTCATTTTTGGTAGAATGAAAAAAAACTTGAAAAAGAGAAAAAGAGGCAAAATATGGAGAAAGACAGTGATGGCTCCCTCCTGAAACATGAAATGGAGCATGAGGAAATAGAGACACAGAGCCAGATCAGCGACAGCAGCCAAAAAAATGATGAATTTGGAATAGTAGAAAATTATAAGGAGGCATTAACACACCAGTTGGAAAATGAAGATGAGACAGACCACCGATCATCAGAACCAGGTGATAAATTTAGCTATTAAAATATATATATGTATATATGGTTATTTTATATTTGTTTCATTTATTTTTGTTTTATATATAACAAATATATGTATATATAACTTAAAAGTACTTTTTTCACTTGTTATTTTCAGAGAAAAAATGTTCTTTAAGATTTTTTTCATCTCCAAATGCAATGTCATATTTCTTGTGGATTTTAATCATTAGTTTGCTAACTTAGTTTTTATTCACGATGCCTTAAAATCCAATCCTTTATAACTTAAAAGAATTTCAGCATAATATTTGGTTTTTAATTATATTTTCATAAATTTGGAATATCGCATAGCCCCAGGAGTCCTTGGAATGTATTTAAAACGTTTAAAGTTTTTGAAGGGTTTGTTTTGTTTTGTTTTTCTTAATCTTCATAATGTTACAGTCAGCATCATTTCCTTTTTTTACTTGTTATTTCCATAGGATATAGACATAATCAGTTGAGCATTTTTAAGGTTTTATCGAATAGTCATTTTCCTCTTATTTTAATATTGTATAAAATCTTTGATTCATAATTGCTTTTCTTTTTCTAAGTTGTTATGTGATTTAACAGGAAGTTCATGTCTTTTAGTGTTATAGAGAGATAGCCTTTGTTTGGACTAGACAACCTACAGTAGCATCCTGACTTTCTCACCTACTAGATATGTTACATGATATAACATTCTTCACTCCTAATTTCCTCATGTCTAAAATGGGCTTAAATGTCATCTTTTTTCATTAGGCTTTTAGGTTTACTTATCATAAAAATGACCCTACAATGTTCTAAGCCCAGGGCCTGATACACAGGAGATATGCAATAATCATTTCTTCCTTGCCATTTGTACTTAAAAGTGTGGTTCCATGATACGTAAGAATTACACAATATCTAAGAGTTTATGAAAATAAGATATCAGTCTCTGAGGTGCAGATTAGTTAACATGGATATTTTACTGTATAAAAATTATTAGGTTTGAAAGTTAAATACTTTTTGTAATTTGGAAAGTTGGAGTAGCCACATTTGTACCTATATAGCTCTGTCAACAGAATAAAACAAAAAATAGACTGAAAGTGGTCTCTAAATATATTGGAATTAATACATTGTTAAAGAAAAAATGATTTGGCAAATGATTTGAAAATATTGCATAGGAAGATGTAAAATAGTCAATTATAGGAGTTCCCGTCGTGGCGCAGTGCCTAACGAATCTGACTGGGAACCATGAGGTTGCGGGTTCAATCCCTGCCCTTGCTCAGTGGGTTAAGGATCCAGTGTTGCCGTGAGCTGTGGTGTGGATTGCAGACATGCCTCGGATCCCGCATTGCTGTGGCTCTGGCGTAGGCCAGTGGCTACAGCTCTGATTCGATCCCTAGCCTGGGAAACTCCATGTGCCATGGGAGCGGCTCAAGAAAAGGCAAAAAAAAAAAAAGATAGTCAATTATATAACTATAATATAATGATAATTATTATAATTAATGTTATATGTAATACTTTAGAGCATGGTTTCAGATGCCTTTTATTATTTAACACAGCACTGTGCTGTTTAACCTAGCAATCCTGAGATATATTATTCTCATTATATAGACTAGGAAACCAGGGACTTGGAGGAGATGAGTAATTTAAGATCATACTTCTCATCTGTGGCTGTACTGAGACACACTCCTCTCAACTTGAGATCATCTGGTCCATATCCCATGATCTGCCATGACCCTGTGCCACTGCCCATCCTAAAGTATCATATGGTTCTTTCCTTTCTCCCAGCTATAAAGCTTACAGCTTTAATTGTAAAAAGATTTCTGTTTCTATTTAGGGTAAAATGTCTCAAATGACAGTCATTTATTTAGAAAAATAATGTTTCTAAATATGCTTGTATTATTCATTGCTTTCTAGGTTTCGTAGATGTTGAGTATTTTTCCTTTTTTTTTTTTTTTTTTTTGCTTTATAGGGCCGCATGTGTGGCATATGGAAATTCCTAAGCTAGGGATCAAATTGGAACTGCAGCCACTGGCCTACGCACAGCCACAGCAACAGAGGATCCAAGCCACGTCTGTGACCTACACCATAACACCACAGGTCATGGCAACACTGGATACTTAACCAACTGAGCAAGGCCAGGGATCAAACCCACATCCTCATGGTTGCTAATCGGGTTCATTCCTCCTGGGCCAATAATTATGTAACAGATAATTCCCATTTTAGAAAATGTATACATATAAATTTAGCAGTTTAGTATTGTCAATTACAATATTTCAGTGACTTTGATGTTTGGTTATTTAATCATAATGTCACCCTGGTTTACACTGTTAAAGGTTACACATTAGCATCTATGCACTTAAAATGTTCATGTGTGTTTAGTGAGAATCTGTAAATAGTTATTTTTAGAAAGATCACAAATTCAGTTTTGTAAGGTCTAATAATGTGAGTTTGGTTTTCAGGCATATCTTGTTGGGGGTTAATGGTTAATGTGTTTGGATTTGATTGGGATCTTTCTTTACATTTCAAAAGATTATTTTTGGACTTAGAATTATTCTATATATCCTACTGAGAAATCAACACTTCTCCTTACCCACCCTCCCAGGCCATTCTGAGTTTCAAGGAAATCCCTGCAATTAGATAATTCTGCTTACTTATTATGGAATAATACCATTTACTTGTATTTGGAAATATAGACTTTTTTGGTATTCTGAATCACCTTTCATAGAACTTAAAATTTTTTTTTTGCCATTTGTATCATATTCATTAATCATTCATTCAATAAGCAATCACTTAAATTAATTCTTAGAAAAAGCAAGTTCATATTTCATTATTGGTAACAATTTTTAAGTTGAATTAAAGATATATTCCTATGGTAATAATAACAATATTCTAATTTTTATTTTTTTATTATAGAGTAACTTTTTCCCAAAAGCATAAAGGTTCATGTTTATATCCTTATAGATAACAGTAAAAAGAAAACTAAGAAACTCAGAATGAAAAGGAGTCACCGTGTAGAACCTGTTAATACAGATGACTCTGCTCCTAAGAGTCCAACACCACCCCCACCTCCTCCTCCTGGTGAGTAGACTGATATTGATACTAAATTTAGAAATACTGCTTTAAACAAGAAGAACAAGAAAGAAATCATGTAGCTTTTACTCAGTATATTCATTATCTTGTGAATTTGTGAAAAAAATAGAATTCTTTTCTCCTTTTACTTTGTTCAGAATTTATCAACATAAACATTTACTACTTTTTTTAATCAGAAAAAAATGTTATAGGAAAATAAGCAAAAATTAATAAGAAAAATTTACCAAACACTTCCTATAGTGGATTCAAGTCCTATTTGAAATATCAATACTGAAATTGCTAAAAGGAATTTAAATTTCATGAATGGATAGCTAATATGAGCATTTAAAAAATTGGATCTTTAGTCCTAAAAATGAACATTTGAAAGCAAGATGTGTAAATATTTCCATTATATTTCCAACATATGTACTGACTTTCTTAGCTATTATGAGGATTAAGTGGAATATTGCATATAAAGCACTGGGCCATACTAACTTCACAGTAATTATTGAGTAATTTTTCAGCACTAGGCATAATACCTCACATGCTCAATAAATATCTAAGCGTTTATTAGTTTATAGTGTCTTTTTAGGCTTGCTAGAAGTCTTTAGATGGTAACATTTCCCTTTGAGGATTATTTTAAGACTCATTGGTAGTACTCCATTGAGTGAGTATACATTTATTAGCCTTTGCTAGAGGTTAAAATAGTGGCATGAGGGTATTTATGATGGTGGTGTAGATGCTTGTATTTTTATACTAAAAGTAAATAAAATGTAAAGCACATTTTACCAACCTGTAATTAGAGTTTTAAATAGCCATTTAAAATGGGTTTGTGGTTATTTAGTACTGTGTCATTCAGTATATGAATTGACATTGAAATTATATATATACATTCCTGTAGAGAGAAGGATCCTCTCAGCAGACTTGAAGATGTGTTCTTTAACAGTGTTTTTAAATGTCTTTCTTTTTCTTTAGTTGGCTGGGGAACCCCCAAAGTCACTAGACTTCCAAAACTTGAGCCTCTTGGTGAAACACGTCATAATGGTAATGCAGAAGGATCAGTTTTCAAATATCTGTACATTCACATTCACTGTATATATCACATTCACTTTTCTTTACCTCATTACTTCAACAAAATTTTACTTTTGGAAGCCTTTCAAATCCACAGCCATTCCTTTTTCATTATGCTTTGTTTTTTTTTTATTTATTTAAGTGCCCTTTGCCTCTATGTAATTTGATTTGATGTTTACCTTAGAATATAGAGGTAAAGATAATCATAGCGTGCGTTTTATTCATTATATTATTAATGTAAATCGTTATGAAAAAGGAAAAGATTTTAAAGCAACTTAAATATAAGACATTACGGTTATAGTATTAAAAAACTTCATTGTCCTGTATATTCTTGATATACTCAATGATAATTCCATATAATTGTTCTTTCTCTACTTGTAATCACACTCAGCTGCTGAATATTAAAATGAAGTAAAAAGTAACATAGTTTGTAAAATCACAGACCAAATCAATAAACCAAATAAAGTTCAACTCAACAGAAAGTCTAAAGCCTTCATTGACTCAAGAAAACCCCCTTTTTTGGATGATATTAACATAAGGTTTAGTACAGCCAGTGTGGGTATGGAGGAACTCCAACTGGAAAATTACAGAAAGGACAGTTGAAAGTAGAGAACTCCCTTATACGATGGGCAGAAGATTTGGTCTTAGACCATCAGCTCAGATTCTTTTAATGAAATATTGCTAGAATACAAAAGGATAATTATATATTTATATCTATTTATCTATATAGTGTCTTGGTAAATTTCTTCATCAAGAACATCCAAGTTCCTTTTTGATGGCTCTGTTTATGTAATCTAAGACTTAGTTTCCTAAGAAAACCTATTTACTGAGGGAAAAAAATTAGAATTTAATCTTCATAAAAGTGTTGTTATATAATTTAAAATTATATCAAACTATATTTTTATTCAAATACTGTATAAATTTAAATGTGCTCTTTGCTTTCTTTTTATGAAAAATTTGTCAATAATGAAATATTTCTTCATATTCATTAGTGAAAATTAAAATTTTTTTTCACTTCTAAAGACTGAAAGTTTGTCCTTAGACTATGTCAGAATTACAGTGAAATATATCTGTTTGGTTGCTGATGTTACATTATGATATTTCTATTGACTATAGTAGGTTCTTTTATTATACTCTAAAATTGTATTAGAATATATTATCAGTTTAAATATTCACTGTTATTAAAAACAATTAGGTAATTATATATACACACACATACACACACATTAGGAGAAATTTCTCATGTAACATGTATTATTTTTTCTCTTACTGAATTAGGCAACCAACAAACAACTATGTTGTATTTGATACTACCTAAAACATTAGTAATGCCAAGATGAATAAGATATAAATTCTACTTTGGGGAACCTAGTCTAATAAAAAAGACAATACTTCAGCTTACTAGAGTCTAAATGACAGTTCACAATATATGGCAATAAGTTCTCTTGTGTAAAATTGGAGTACTGTGCTCAAACCACCTAGACAGTGAAAGTGGTATTAGGACTGGGTCTTTGAAGAATGAGAAGAATCAGTAAGCAGAAGAAACAGAGTATTCAGAGGTGGAAAGGTAGGAGGACATTGCTTATTTGGAAAGTTGAATGAAGTTACTTGTGACTAGACCTTAGGTTCATGTGGGTAGAGTGGGTAAGAAAGAGGAAATTTAAAGTTATAGTGAGTGTTAAAACTGAATTATGGCTTATAACCAGATTACTTACGGCCTCGCATATATGTTAAGATGTCTGGACTTGATATGATTTTATGAGAGACACTGCATTTTTAGCAGAGAAATAGTATCACTAGATTCTTTTTGTTGAGGAAAATAATTTTTGTCACAGTGTAAAGTTCAGACTAGATCGTGGTTGCACCTGAGGTAAGGATCCCAGTTAGACACTGTTGCAGTAATCAAAATGAGAAATGAGGAAAAGGAGTTGGAATGGAGGATAAGAAATGTACACAGAATATTTCAATAATTATAAGTACTATTTGATGAATGTATGTGTTGGCTGAAAGGAGAGAAGAACAGAGGAATATTTGGCTCAAGTGGGTTGAAGAGGAAGGAAATTTGCTTCAGAGTGTCTGTAGTTTTATCTATTTGGAAATGTCTGTAGGCCAGTACAAGTGAGATTCTGGAGCTCTGGAGAGAAGGGACCCAGGTAGGTGGGAAGGTATGTAAGTAGTGTTTCCCAGTTGTCATCACACAGTAGGAATCCTTTGCCCCTAACAGATACTCTGTAATTGTTTACTCAATGAATGCAGTTGAGGGAATGATAGTTTCCTGTTTCCGAGGGAAATTATGTGAAATTAGGAGGAAATAAGTAACGGTAGCATCTAAGGAGAACATTATAGTTAAAGGCAAATGAAAAAGAGGTTGAAAATGGGGTAAGATGGTTGTTATTCATTGTTTGCTTTTGTTTGGTTTTGCCTTGCTTTCCTGTGTTTGTTAAGTTAGAACTCCTAAGAAAGAACAACAATAAATTAGCTAAGTTTAAGACCACCATTACCCTAATATCAGTTAAATGTTTTTATTATTTTTTCTATAAATCTTAAGTCAAAGTACACCTAATCTGGGTTTAAAAAATGTGTGCACACGGAGCACTGTAAACCAGCTACAATGGAAAAAAAAAATCATTTTAAAAAATGTATTATCAACTAACTCTGTTTTCACTAATAGGGAAGAAAGCCAGTATAATAAAATTAATTTTTTTTATTTTATGATTTTTTCCATTATAGTTGATTTGCAGTGTTCTGTCAATTTCTACTGTACATCAAAGTGACCCAGTCATACATATATATATATATATTCTTTTTCTCATATTATCCTCATCATGTTCTATCACAAGTGACTGGATAAAGTTCCCTGTGCTATACAGCAGGATCTCATTGCTTATCTAATAATGAAATTAAATTTTTAATTAAAAAGATTAGTTTTTAAGGTTTATCATGAGATTTTCACCTGGAGATACTGATAGTTGGCAGTTCTATAACTGCATCTTCTTCTTTTCCCTAACATTGTACACATTTCTTTGCTTGTGGTTGATGGCAAGTAGACAAGAGATACATGATGAACAAAGGTAAATAATTAAAAGTTGACTGCATTGGGGTTTGGCACTTAAAATTTACAGGAATGTAAAACAATTTGTTATAGTCAAATTGGGAATTTTTTTTTTTTTTTTCTTTTTAGGGCCACAGGTGCGGCATACGGGAGTTCCCAGGCTAGGGGTCAAATTGGAGCTATAGCTGCTGGCCTATACCACAGCCACAGCAACATGGGATCTGAGCTGCGTCTGCAACCTACATCACATTCACCGCAGTGCCAGATCCTTAACCCCAGATCCTTAACCGAGCAAGGCCAGGGATCAAACCGCATCCTTCATTACCAATGAGCCATGACGGGAACTCCCAAATTAGGAATGTTTAAGGCAGATTTTTATTTGTTGTTTGACTGTAGACATTACCTTGATGGCAATTTGATTTTACTTTTCTAATGGGTTTTATTTTCCATAAACCTCTCTCTGTCTAACAGGTAAGGCAGATACATTCAGAGAAGGACTTAAAAAGTAAATCTGTATTCTCTCTCAGTCCATACTTCAACATGTTATGTGTTGTACAGTTTCAAAAATAAATCAAAGAATCTGTTAGCCAAAAATACCGAGTGCACAAGCTAAAGAATATTTTCAAATCTTAAAATATAAATGAAGATAAAAATCTTTTATATTAAAAAGTTTGAAGCCCTCTATAAAAATGGGTATTATCAGTTAATTTGGTCATATAAGTTGGGTACTATGGTCAACTTATATCCAGTACAGTTAAGGCAATAAGAAACCTACTTTGTTTTCCGGCAAAGAATTAATACCAAATCACTTGCAAAAATACAACTTCTTGGGAGGGAAAAGGAATAATTTCTTGCCATGTGTATGTGATTTATTTTTTTAGGAGGGTGCTTTTTTTTCTTTTTTGGCCACTCCAAAGCATATGGAAGTTCATGTGCCACAGCTGCAGCAACGCTGAATCTGTAACCCACTGTGCCAGGCTGGGGATAGAACTCACACCTCCACAGAGACAAGCTGAATCATTAACCCACTGCACCACAGTGAGAACTCCTAGGAGGGTATTTTTAAATTTCAGAAGTAAAACATAATAAAAACTATATTCATTCAGCTTAATTGTGAGTTCTGTTATGTGTTAAAATTCACATTAATTTTAAATCAAGAAATTAGAAAAAGCATACTTTAAATTTATCAAGATAATTGTTATAATTTTAATTATGGCAATAATAATAACTATATATACTATATGCCTGGCATATTACTAAGCACTTTAGCAGCGTTATCTCATTTTAATTCTAATAGCCTTGTAAGATGGGCAGTAATACCCCATTTTTTGCATGAGGAACCTACACCCCAAGGTCATGTAGCTATAAGTGGCAGAATCAGGATTTGAACTTATATCTGTCCAGCTTTGAAATCCACACCTTTATTTCATCATATTATACTATTACATTAAAATTTATTGGAGTATCATTATAGTTGCTTTAAATTTATAGTTCCTTGAAAAATAATTTTCTCTTAATACCTTTTCTTTAAAGAGGCAAATGTATTCTTCTTAGCCGTGCCTGCAGCATGTGGAAGTTACCAGGCCAGGAACTGAACATGCACCACAGCAGCAACCCAAGCTGCTTCAGTGACAATGCTGGATCCAAACCGATGTTTAAAATATTTGAAATAGAGGGTATGTGAGGTTGATACAACTCATTACTGATGGTGTTAGCCTTGGTCATTTGGGTAAGGTCGTATTTGCCACATTGTAAAATGTTACTGTTTTTCCCTCTTTGTAATTAACAAATATCTTAGAAGTAAAACTTTGAGATTATGCAGATATTCTGTTCCCCACAAACTTTAGACTACTAGTTTTATCATCCGTCATTCGATAGTGTCTGCAAAAATTATTATTGTGGTGTTAGCCTTATGATAGTTTTCTATTTCTCTCTCTTTCATTGGAATTTATTCAATTTCATATTTTTTTCTTCCAGTTTTATTGAGATTTAATTGACCTGCATCACTGTGTAAGTTTAAGGTGTACAGCATAATGATGTGATTTACATACGTCATGAAATGATTCCCAAAATAAGCTTGGTGAACATATATCATCCCATGAAGAAAAAAAAAATAAAAGAAAAAGAAAAAAAATTTCCTTGTGATCATTTTGCAACTGGATAGTGACATTTATTTTGTAACTTGGTATTCATACCTCTTAATTTCCCTCACCTGTTTCACTCATCCCTCACACCCCACTACTGCACCCTCCACTGCCCTCCCCTACCCAGCAACCACATTTGTTCTCTGTATCCATGACTCTCTTTCTTTCCCTCCCTTTCTTCCTCCCTTTCTTTTCTTTCTTTCTTTTCTTCTTTTCTCAAGGCTGCACTTGTGGCATATGGAAGTTCCCAGGCTAGGGGTCAAAAGAGAGCTGGAGCTGCAGCCTATGCCACAGCCACAGCAGCATTGGATCTAAGATTTATCTGCTGCTTATACCACAGCTCCCAGCAATGCTGGATCCTTAACCCACTGAATGAAGCCAAGGATCAAATCTACATCCTCACAGACACTATTTGTGTTCTTAACCCACTGAGCCTCAATGGGAACTCCTATGATTCTGTTTCTGTTTTGTTATGTTTGTTCATTTGTTTTTTAGATTCCACATATAGGTGAAACCATATGATGTTTGTCTTTCTCTGTCTGACTTATTTCACAGTGTAATACCCTCTAGGTCCATTCATGTGTTGAAAATGGCAAAAGTTCCTTCTTTTTTATGGCTCAGTGATATTCTTCTGTGTGTGTGTGTGTGTGTGTACATGTGCGCGCGCACACATGCTCTGTTTGTCTATTGATGAGCACTTAGGTTGCTTCTTGGCTATTGTGAATAATTCTGTAACGAGTATCAGAGTGCATGCATCTTTTCAAATTAGTGTTTTTGTTTTCTTTGGAAAAATACTGAGGTCAAATTGTAGATTGTATGGTAGTTCTATTTTTAATTTTTTGAGGAACTCCATACTGTTTTTCATAGTGGCTGCTATGTAGTTTACATTCCCACTAACAGTGCACCCTTTTCTTCACATCCTTTCTAACACTTGTTATTTGTTGTCTTTTTGATAATAACCATTCTGATAGGTGTGAATGTGATTTTGATTTACATTTCCCTGATGATTAGTGATGTTGAGCATTTTTCTTATATCTTTTGGCCATCTGTCTGTCTTCTTTGGAATAATGTCTATTCAGATTCTCAAGAACAATTTTTAATTGGGTTGTTTGGTATTTTTGATGTTGAATTTTAGGAGTTCTTTGTGTATTTTAGATGTTAACCCTTTATTGGATATACCATTTGCAAATATCTTCTCCTATTCAATAGACTTTTGTTGATAAGTTTCCTTGCCATGCAAAACTTTTTAGTTTAATGTAATCTCTTTTGTTTATTTTTTCTTTTGTTTCCTTTGGCTGAGGAGACATATCCAAAAAATATTAAGACTGATGTCAGAGTGTTATTGCCTATATTTTCTTCTAGGCATTTTATAGTTTCAGGTTTTACATTTAAGTCTTCAGTCATTTAAAATTGACTTTTGTATATGGTATAAGAAGGTAGTCCAGGAGTTCCCATCATGGCACAGCAGTTAACAAAACCAACTAGTATCCATGAGGATGCAGGTTCGATCTCTGGCCTTGTTCACTGGGTTAAGGATCTGGCGTTGCCATGAGCTGTGGCGTAGGTCACAGACGTGGCTCAGATCTGGTGTTGCTGTGGCTGTGGTGTAGACCAGCAGCTACAGCTCTGATTAGGCCCCTTGCCTGGGAACCTCCACATGCCATGGATGTGGCCCTAAAAAGCCAAAAATATAAATAAAAAATTAAAAAATAAATAAATAAAAAGAAGGTAATCCAATTTGCTTCTTTTTCATGTTATTCTGCAATTTTCCCAGGACTGTTTACTGAAGAGGCTGTCTTTTCTCCATTGTATATGCCTGCCTCCTTTGTCATAGACTTTTTTAGTGGCAGCCCTAGAGTTTTTAGTATACATTTACAATTAATCCAAATCCACTTTTAAATAACACAATTTATGGATAAAAATAATTAACACAATTTTATGCAATTTAACGGGTAGCATAAGAGCAGATAATAACCAAATAATCCTAAATCATTCCTTCTGTCCCTTGTTTCATTGCTACCATCCATCTCATTCATATATAAACATACATAAGCTTATGTGTAAATATATGTACATATATGAGGTATACCCATAAGCGTATGTAATCAAATCATTGTTGGTATTAATATTTGAGCAACCTGTTATCTGATAGATTAAGTTTTCATTTTACCTTTATATATTTCTTCTTTGATTTTTTTTTTAAACGTAGAGCTGAGTGTCTGATGTATATAATTTTCCTTCTCTCAGAAGAAATTGTTACCATTTCTTGCAAGGCAAGTCTGCTGGCAACAAATTCCTTCAATTTTTGTTTGAGTTTTTTTCTTTCGAGAGATAATTTTATTTTGTAGAGTACAGAATTCTAGGTTGGTGGGGTTTTGTTTTCGTTTTTTCTCTGAAAACCGTAAATATTTCACTCTGCTTTCTTCTTGCTTACATGGTTTCTGAGCAGAAGTTGAGTGTAATTCTTACCTTTGTCCCTCTACTTTAAAATGTTTTTTTGATTTTCCTATAATTTGAATATGATATACCTAGACATAGTTTGGGGGGCATTTGTCCTACGCAGTGTTCTCTGAGTTTCTTGGATCTGTGGGTTGGTGTTTGATATTAATTTGGGAAAATTTTCAGTCACTGTTGCTTCAAATATTGTTTATGTTCCTTTCTCTCTTCTTCTGGTATTACCATTACACCTTTGTTACACCCTTTATATTGGCACTGTTCTTGGATGTTCTCTTTTTTGTTTGTTTTCAGTTTTTATTCTTTTCCCTTTTCAGTCTTCAGGGATTGTATTGATATATCCTCTGTCTTGGAGGTTCTTTTCTCAGCTGTGTCCAGTGTACTAATAAATACATCAAACACATTCTTCTTTTCTTTTCCAGTGTTTTTTCTCTCTAGCATTTCTTTTTGGTTCTTTCATGGGATTTCCATCTCTCTGCTTACATTTGCCCATCTGTTCTTGTATGCTGTCTCCTTTATCCATTAAAGCCCTTAGCTTATTAATCATTGCTATTTTAAATTCCTGACATGATAATGTCATTATTCCTGCCATGTCTTGTTCTGATGCTTGTTCTGTCTCTTCAAATTGTACTTTTTGCCTTTTGGAATTTTTTTCTTGATAGTCTAGCATGATGTACTAGGAACTGTTGAAAATAGACCTTTAGTAATACCATCGTGTCGTGTGGTAGCAGGGGAAGCATTCTCTATTCCTGTGATTAGGTCTCAAGATGTTTAGTGAGCCCTTGCCTCTGGACTATTAACTTCATGAGAGTTCTCAAGTTTTTTTCTCCTCCATTAGATGGGACAGAATGGCTAGAGCCAGCTGGAATTGGTTATTTCCCTTCCCCGGGTCAGTTAGGTTCGGATAATACCCTAGCAAGTTAGACTCTGGCTAACTCGTTTCCTCTGAGGTCAGTCCTTGTTAATAAGAACAAAATACTGTGGGGTATTTCATAATGCTCCCTTTTCCCCTGCTCTGCTGTCAGCAGGAGGGGATTTTCTCCCAGTATTTACTGTGGGAATTTGCTTAAGCTCCTGGAGGTGAATCTCACAATGCCATGGAGGGTCCTCTGTGACTCACTTTCCCTGGAATTTTTAACTCTCAGATTTGTCCACACTGAGCCTCTAGCATTTCGCCACAGTTCAGGTTTTCCTAACCAGGCGCAGTTCCCTCCGCATTTTCCATTCATGAGTGTCTGGCTTGGTAAACTGAGACTGCATGTATTTGCCTGTCTCTCTCTCTAACAATGGGAGCAGTGGTGTGCTCCCCACCTCTGGATCCCAGAAGAGCTGTTTACTTCTGTTAGTATGGACTGACTTCTCATCTCCTTAAATGCTGTTAAGACTTTGCTAAATTAACTTTTGTTAAGTAGAGGCCTTGGGTCCTGGATGGTGTAAGCCTCAGTTAAAAAAACAAAACAAAACAAACAAACAAACAAAACAAACACAAGAGAAATTAAAATAGAGAAATTACTCACAGGTCCCAGAGGAAGTATATGACACGCTTTAAGGGTTCCATAGTGGAAAGTGGGAGTTTAAGGCAAGGTGAAGAGAGAGCTACAGTACCAAGGCTCCCTGCCTTTATTAGTGTCCGTGGGCAGAGTGCTTTGGGGTTCCCAGGCTAAGGACAGATTGATCAATTCAAACTAAAAACAGCAGTTTTATTAAGTTCCTCTGAAGTCTTATTTAAGGAAAGGTGAGGGAGACAGTTGATCACAAGGGCCATTGAGGAAGTCATCTGAGGAACTTAGCATTTACTTGTGATTCTGCAGGCTGTTTTTATAGCATGTTTTTGCATGAGCTGCCAGTGTCTATTTAAAGCAGCCACAGGCCACTTGACCAGACAAAATGGATGTTGAGGCAACAATACCATGGACTAGCTTAGCTAAACTCTGGCACATGCTGAATGGGAAATGGGCCCCCGAATACAGCTTTAATATATTTATGTCAAGTGGTCCCGAACACCTGTGCTTTTAGCATAATTTTTAAGGTAATAGGCCAGGAAATGATTAATTATTGAAGATTTACATATGCTATTAAATTTATAAACCAATTTATGTTAATTAAGGGATAGGAACTTACTCTGAAATGCAAATTAAGACTGAGGGAGTTCTTTGGTGGCTCAGCAGGGTAAGGATCTGGCATTGTCACAGCTATGACTCAGGTTTCTCCTGTGGCAAGGGCATGATCCCTGGCCTGGGAACTTCCCCAATGCCGTGGGTGTGGCCAAAAAAAAAAAAAGGACTGTTTTTGTATCAAATATGCTGTAAATCACTGAAATATATTAGAATATCATTGTAAAATATTCCTACTTCCCAGAACACTAAGATTATTGATCAATTTTTCTCTAATTCCTATAAGGAATAGCTATTGGCTAAGAACATGGATTATACAAACACTAATTTTATCAGGGCTCTGGCAACAGGTTCTTTAAATTTAAATGTTATTGGTTTTATTCTAGTGTGAACATGTAATCGGAAAAATTATATATATATACATATATATATATATATATATTAGGTACAGAATCAAGTAGAGATTAATTTATAACCTAGAGTTAAGAATTTACCCTCACAGTTGTGTTTTGAATTTATTCAAGTTTTCTTGGATTCCAACTTTTTTTTCTTCCTATTCTCCCCACCCATTTCTTCATCTGTAAAATCAGAGTGTCTTACTCTTTTAAAGGTGTTGGTTGGAAATTAATGAATTGTGTCAGAAATCTTGATTTACCATAAAAGTTAACGTAACTTTGGTATCCCTGTTTACATAGATTTTTATGGGAAGCCACTACCTCCCCTGGCTGTGCGACAGAGACCTAACAGTGATGCTCATGACGTCATCTCATAACCAAGCCATGTGGATGCGCTCTTAATGTCAGCAAGATGAACTGGAGAAACTTCTTTCTCAAAGGAGGAAAACTCTGAACACTGATGCTGGGGCAAGACAACCATAGCAATTTCAGTGAGCCAAAGACCTGATTGATCTGATAATTACTTATCCATGTTCTTCATAGTTTAAATTAAAAAGAAAAAGAAAAAAGGAAGCAAATGACTAGCATATGGGATGAGCATTTGGACCAAGTTAGCAAGAGTTAGTATTGACTCTGATTTATACATTTCCACTTATGGACATATTCCTGAAGGAAAACCTCTTCAGAAAAAGAGCCAATGGACTCTGTACACTTTCATTACTGTTTGCTTATTAGCCTTTATTTCTGTATCTTAAACATTTGTAAGATACATGTGCATGGGAAGGGAACTCTTGGGAATTTATAATCTAAATTTTTAACTTGTTATATTTTTGTAAAACTTTTGTTTAAGAATTTTAATTACTATATTTACTGTGCACTTTTCTATAGATGCTTTGTTTAAATTGTGTCTGGAAAATGGAGTGATTTACTTGACAGAAATGAACTATACAAACAGGATATATTTATATGGTTTGAATGTTTTATAATAGTATTATTATTAAAGTATACATCCTAATTTGATTTTATTTTAAGATATCTTTTTAAAATAAATTTTCAGATCTTTACCAAATTATGTTATTTGAAAACACTAATTAATTATTTGAACTTTTGTTATTGTTTGTTTTCTTTGGTGATGCTCCCAATAAATGAAAGAGATTTACAATACCTTTTGACAAATGCTTTTTAAATTAATAAAAATGTCCTCTAAGATATTATTAAAAGTCCCAATAAACACCTTTTTCAAAGGTTAGACCTTTTCGGAGATCCTTCTCACTCCCTTGTTCTATCAGAAACTGCAATGACTCTTTTAGGTTATTGTAATTCATTTGTGCCTTGAAATTAAAGGCAAAAAGACCAGAAAAACTACTGAATACAAGTCCAGAGACTTGTATTTTATAACTGGGAAATGTTAGGGTACTAAAGAAATAAGAATAAAAATGTTGGCTTAAATTATAAGAAATAATTCAAAAATAATTCCTCAATTTAAAGTAATATTACTTCTTGGGGTTCCTATTGTGTCTCAGCAGGTTACCAACCTGACTAGTATCCATGAGGGTGTGGGTTTGATCTCTGGCCTTGCTCAGTGGGTTAAGGACCCAGCACTGCCATGAGATGCCACCACAGATGTAGTTGAGATCTAGCGTTCCTGTGGCTGTGGTGTAGCTGGCAGCTGCAGCTCCGATTCACTCCCTAGCCTGGGAACTTCCATATGCCTCAGCTGCAGCCCTAATAATAAAAAAAATAATAATAAAATAACATTACTTCTCCTGCACTGAAAAATGACGTCTATAGGATTCTCTCTTTATCTAGCATTTAGACAAATTTTTTATTTTTATTTTTATTTTTTGCTGTGCTCGATGCACTTGCAAATTCCCAGGCCAGGGATCGAACCCATGCTATAGCAATGACCCAAGCGCTGCAATGACCCAAGTGCTGCAGTGACAATGCTGGATCCTTAAGCCCTTGCACCACAAGGGAACTCCTAGGCAAGGTTTTAGATATATGTTTTGAATAATAGAGTCATAGTGTTTCATTTAATTAAAAGCATCCATTTACATCAAGGTGAAAATACTATAAAGCTGATTTCTAATCACCTTGTTAAAATTTGTCAACCAATTTGGCAATTTGTACTGATAACAGACATATATTAGTATCTAACAATAATGTGATTAAGTATGTCTAATGCAGTTTATTTTAATACGATCATTTACTTTTAAAGTTTTCCTTTAGAGCATAACATTTTATTCACATTTTTTAACTTATTGAACATCCATTAATAAGTCATTTAAACCTCTAGTCAGCATCATAGGCACTTTGTTAGAGTTTTGTATGTGGGACCTACCTAACATACTGAGTAAAAAGCATTAAATATTGGATATAAAATTCATTACAAATTTGGTAAGTGGCTGAAATTTAAGGAAAAGCAACACAAGAAGAAAGTAAAAATTTGGAATTAGATTTTAGAGAAAAAATGTTTGTATCACTTTTTGGTTCCTTTTTGTAAAATTTACATTTATTCATTTTTTAAAAACTAAACTCATACATTTGCCATTTTTAATATTCATCTTGAGAATAAATATATTTTAAAAATTATTGTTTTCTACCAGTGATTACTATAGTGTACAATAGTTACCGAGTCTATTTAAGACAAATAAATAATCATTTTGAAGATTTTGAAACTAAATGTATGATAAAATAGAATAAATGCTTTGTATATCTCTCAAAAATTAATTCATATTCTTAAAGCATTCTAAAAATATGTTTAAAGTTTTGTAAATCCAGTGGCTTTTAACAAGTAAATGCCTATTTTGTTATATGCTGCATTTTTAATTAATCATTATGAATTATGACATTTTCACACAATAAAAATATATTAATATGTTGTTTTGCTTTTCTTTTTCTTTTTTTCTTTTTTTTTTTTTTGCCATTTCTTGGGCTGCTCCCGGGGCATATGGAGGTTCCCAGGCTAGGGGTTGAATCGGAGCTGTAGCCACCGGCCTACGCCAGAGCCACAGCAACGCGGGATCCGAGCCGCGTCTGCAACCTACACCACAGCTCATGGCAACGCGGGAACCTTAACCCACTGAGCAAGGGCAGGGATCGAACCCGCAACTTCATGGTTCCTAGTCGGATTCGTTAACCACTGCGCCACGACGGGAACTCCCGTTGTTTTGCTTTTCATTCGATAAACTAAAATGACTTCTTTTGGGTAATTAGAAAGGATTTTTTTTAAATGCGACTGTTAAAAAGATATTTTAAGTCAATATATTAAAATAATGAATTTTACTATTTTACATGAAAAACTTTTCTCTGCACATTTTTACATATGTGGGAAAGAATGCTCTCATTTTAAAGGCTGTTAAAAATATCACCTTATGATTCTAGATGACTCAGTTTCTCTCTTGTTAAGTAAGATAAAGCTACTGAATAAAAATATAGTTTCACTTACTTGGAAGGTAACTAATCCATATATCTTTATGTGTAAAATGCGTATATAACATATATGATTTTGTATGTAATTGATTTTAAGTATAAAACTATTTCTGGAAGCAATATTAGAAATGTTGTCAAATGCCAGTAGTGAATTTCTTAGAATCATTGATTTTGTGTTTTCCTCAATTTCTCAAACTAGTTTTTTTGTAATTTGTCTTTTATAATGGAGAAAGCAAATTCATAATTTCGTAAAGCTTAAGTGCCATATTTTCTGCAAATTTAAAATTAAATGCTCTTTTAAGTGCCAGATGAAAGACCAGAATTTACCTAATTTGTATAACTTCCTGTGAATAATCCAGAGACATTCAACTATGGAATACGCCATTATATTTAAGGCTGATGTCCTATGAAGTGTTCTTTTACTATGACAATATTTTATTTTATATTTGATTCTATATGCTATGGTTTTCATGTTACTCAGTTTCTCCCATTCCACACACACCAAAAAACAATTCTTCTAAGTGGCAAAAGCTTATCAAAAGTGAAACTGCTTATACAAATAAAGCCGTGGCTTATAAATTTTATTATCTTTGGCTTTACTACCTAAGTTTTTCTCTAATTGGGGTATACTTTGCAACTGAGATCCTCCTTAATACTTGTCTTCTAATTTATCAGGATATACATTCTAGTTGATCCAAAGAATAATTCATATATTTCAAAATTTACATTAAAGAATGGTATAAATTATCAAAATAGCAATAATTCATTGTCTTTTTGGAAACATAGAAGTCTGTTTTTTCTTTGAGAAAAAAATGGTAAGTCAGAAATGAATTTCCTTTAACGAAGAGGACCTGCTTATAACTAAAGGGCAAATATAAAGAAAATCATTTGCCAGCTTAGAGCATGAGTTGTAAATTCCTTTTCTGTGCTGATGAGGAAATAATTTATGACTTAGCTAAATGAATCAGCAGTCTCCAAATTATATACATCCCTTTCACTAAGTATTTTAAGTAAACATTAAATATGAAGTTACTACATTAGTTTGCTAGGGCTGCCATAACAAGGTATCACAGAATACTGAGTGGCTTAAACAACAGAAATTTATTTTCTAATAGTTTAGAAGCCTGGAAGTTCAAGTTCAAGGTGTTGGCATCCTTGTCTGAAACTCCTTGGTGGCCTCCTGCCTGTGTCGTCACATGGTCTTTCCTCTCTCTGCTTTTGCCACTAGTGTCTCAGTGTGCCAAAATTTCCTCTGTTTAAAAGGACACAAATGAGAATGTATTAGGACCCATCCTAAAGGACTCCTTTAAAAAAAAATTTTTTTTTTTTTTTTGTATTTTTAGGGCCGCACCTGTGGCATATAGAGGTTCCCAGGCTAGGGGTCCAATTGGAGATGTAGCTGCCAGTCTACACTGGAGCCACAGCAACACCACAGCAACACGGGATCAGCAATGCAAGATCCCAGCTGAGTCTGCAACTTACACCACAGCTCATGACAACGCCAGAACCTTAACCCACTAAGGAAGGCTAGGGATTGAACCCATGTTCTCATGGATGCTAGTTGGGTTTGTTAACCACTGAGCCACGATGGGAACTCCTAAAAAATTAAAAGAAAATACAAGTTACTATATATACTTCCCAGTCCCAGTGGGTTATGTGCTGGAATTTGTACACACCACTTTGGAGGTCTGTAGTTAAAAAAATGAGAGCCTCATCTAACTAGCTACTCACCTAAAGTTAAGTTCAAGATTACCTTTAACTATGCTTTGTTTTCTTGCTTCGGTGGTAGGTTTCTCTCTGGTGTTTTTCTGCCACCCAGTTTAAGGAGTTAACACTAACTTGATGTCAGAGTGTTTTACTACAAATGCTGTCTATACCTTTTTGAGATATAAGCCTCTATATGAAGATGAAAAGCTTTAAGAGCTAGTTAATATAAGTATGAAAATTCATTAAAAATTTATTCTGGGAGTTCCTGTCGTGGTGCAGTGGTTAACGAATCCGACTAGGAACCACGAGGTTGCGGGTTTGATCCCTGGCCTTGCTCAGTGGGTTAACCATCCGGTGTTGCAGTGAGCTGTGGTGTAGGTTGCAGACAAGGCTCGGATCCCGCGTTGCTGTGGCTCTGGTGTAGGCTGGCAGCTATAGCTCCGATTCGACCCCTAGCCTGGGAACCTCCATATGCCGCGGGAGCGGCCCAAGAAATGGCAAAAAGACAAAAAAAAAAAGACAAAAAAAAATTTATTCTGAAACACTTATATCGAACGACTTCACAATAAAATTGCTTAGCGATGTAAAAATTATTTTTCTGCTTAGCAGTAAGTCCTCGTATTCTTAAACTGCATCATTCTTTAAGACTATAATAATAGCAATAACAATAATAACAATAGTAATAATAACAATAGTTTTAAAACCCTATCAATTTTTGGCATTTGTGTCAGCGTAATTTCTTATCTCATGTGTGCAGTGGTTTAAAATAAGTCTCCCTCTAGTAGCTTATA